>NC_143195.1:19035000-19207500 GCF_051530095.1 Phoenix dactylifera
AGAAGAAGATAGGAGCTGATGGCCAAGTAGAAACCTACAAGGCCAGGCTAGTGGCAAAAGGTTTCAGGCAAAAACAAGGCATTGATTATGATGAAACTTTTTCGCCAGTAGCTATGCTCAAATCTATTCGGATTATGCTTGCTATAGCTGCATACTATGATTATGAGATCTGGCAGATGGATGTCAAAACCGCCTTCCTTAATGGTCATCTTGAGGAAGAGGTCTATATGACACAGCCAGAGGGATTTGTCTCAAGAGGGAGAGCAAATCAAGTATGTAGGCTTAAGAAATCTATTTATGGATTAAAGCAGGCATCTAGAAGTTGGAACATCCATTTTGACATGATAGTCAAAGAGTTTGGCTTCATTAAAAATATAGATGAACCTTGTGTGTACAAGAGATTAGTGGGAGTGCTATTGTCTTCTTGATATTATATGTGGACGATATATTGGTCATTGGAAATGATGTTCCAATGATGCAATCGGTCAAGACTTGGCTATCAAAGAAATTTTCCATGAAAGACTTGGGTGAAGCATCCTATATACTTGGTATAAGGATCTATAGAGATAGATATAAAAGGATGCTAGGTTTGTCCCAGTCTAGGTACATAGATAATGTGCTGAAGATGTTCAGTATGGATGGAAGTAAGAAAGGTTTCTTACCCATAGGACATGGCATACAACTCTCTAGGAAGATGTCTCCTAAGACATCTGAAGAGAGGAATAGAATGAGTTCTATTCCCTATACTTCAGCAGTAGGGTCGATCATGTATGCTATGTTATGTACCAGGCCTGATGTAGCTTATGCCTTAGGTATGGTAAGTAGATTTCAGGCAGATCCTGGGGAGGATCATTGGAAAATTGTGAAAAGCATTCTCAAATACTTGAGAAGGACTAGAGATGTTTTTCTGATTTATGGAGGATCAGAATTGAAACTAGAAGGCTATTCAGATTCTAGCTTTCAATCTGATCCAGATGATAGCAAGTCAATCTCTGGATATATCTTCACTTTGAATGGTGGAGCTGTGAGTTGGAAAAGTTCCAAACAGCAAACTGTAGCTGACTCAACTACTAAGGCAGAATACATAGCTGTTAGTGAAGCTGCTAAGGAAGCAGTCTGGATGAAGAAGTTCATCACAGAGCTGGGTGTAGTTCCTGAGATTGCCGGACCAGTCCCAGTTTATTGCGATAACACTGGAGCAGTTGCACAGGCTAAGGAACCAAGGTCTCATCATAGATCCAAGCACATTTTGAGACGCTTCCACCTTGTTCGAGAGATAATCGAAAGACAAGACGTCAAGATTGAACGAGTAGACACAAAGAACAATATAGCATACCCATTTACTAAAGCTCTACCACAGCAGCAATTCAATCGTCACCTCGATTGTATGGGGTTAAAATATAAGGGCGATTGGCTTTAGTGCAAGTGGGAGATTGAAAGAGTAGATGCCCTATAAGCCAATCATTTGATGGGTTTCTCTTTGTAATCCTTTAAATCATGTACTTTGACACTCGATATATATCAATAAAGGCATTGTGTTTCATCATTTGCTGCTTATCTATTTTATTATTGGATGATGAACCCCATAAATTAGGACATTGGTTTTAGGGTTATGATGAGATCATACCAGTGAGACCTAAAATCCTAAAATCCTAATTTAGAATATTCCCAGTCAAATTGGTATATTGAGTCGGGGATCAATATTACCGGAAAGACTGGCACATCTTATGTATGCTCAATGTAGAGGGTGATTGATCTCACAATCACTTGTGTGAGACACTAATACAAAGATGTGGGTGCTCATTAGAGGAATGAGTTCACTGAAATGACCAGCCATGAGAACATCTTATGGATTCTTACTTAATTATCAAAAGATGGTTCTCATAGTGGGAGTTGTGCAAGTGATCCTTAGACCTGAGATCACCATGGTACCTTGTGCACTTGAAGCTATGTTTTGGTTTACCCTCATTCACGACATTGCGTTGTGTACGGGGTATTCTGGATATGGTGGATTTTGTACGAAGGTTGTGAGTAGGTCAACAAGGAATCAGTCACTTCTAGTAAGAGAAGGTAACATCCTACTTACTCTAATCTTATGATGATTCAAGAAGCCTTTGATCAAAGCAAAATGAATATTAGAAAGAGTTTCTAATGTTTCATTGTTTGAATTATCATATAAAAGATTGAGAGAGACATGAATAAGTGATTGAGTTTGATATTGATCCGTACTCATGCACTTATTCAGGATGTAGTATGACTGAGGGATTGAATTGCACAGTAACTTGCCACTGAAGGATATGTTTGGATTTGTCCAATACATTCCTCATCTTCCGGGTAGACATGATACGTTGCTAGACGTCAATCATGTCTTGTGGGTTGATCGGATCAAAGAGTTTGATTAGATCAAAGCATCAGAAAGGTTCTGATTGCTAAGTCAGGTTTAGCACTAAATTGAACCTAAATAGGATTAGAGGTATTCTAATCAGGTTAGGTCAACTTGCACCTGCACCTACTGCTGGCTAAGATAAGGAACCCAATGGGTCACATACAAGGGAATTGATCAAGGGTCCTAATTGGATTAGATCATGTTTGCAAGATGAACATGCTAGCACGTGTTGCAAACCCTAGCTCCTGATTCAAATTAAATTCGAATATGATTCTTAGATTAGGTTGATCTAATATGATTAGATCATGACCTAATATGGGTTAGCCAAGAGTTGAAACCCATTTGGCTTTAATTAGACCTGATTTGATTAGGTTTAATGTTTTCTTTAAGTTGGTTAAACCCAATTGGATTGGGTTTGATAGGGCCTTCACTTCTGGACCATTGGATCGCTTCCTGGATGAATGATCTGGTCCACTAGTTGGCGCATTCATCTGGACCATTGGATGGCTTCCTGAATGAAGGATCTGGTCCACTGGTTAGCGCCTGAATCTGGACCACTGGATGGCTCTCTGGATGAAAGATCTGGACCGTTGCTCAGCGCCTGAATCTGGACCACTAGATGGCTCTCTGGATGAAAGATCTGGACCGTTGCTCAGCGCCTGAATCTGGACCATCGGTGATGGCATCTTGCTTCTAGACCATTGGATGGCACCCTGGATGATGATGCCCTGATCTGGACCATTAGATGGCGCCTAGATCTGGACCATTGGCTTTGGTTCACTGCATTTGGGCCCTTGGATCATCAGCATTTAAGAGGGAGATGTGAGAAAGAAGTTGATACACCCTTCTCCTTAGCACCCCATCATGATGGGATGCATCTCTTGGCACATGCCTCATCATGATGAGGTGTGTGGATGGGATGCATCCCTTTATGATGCATCCCTCCATCTCTTATAAATAAGGAGGTGCCTTGGGGTTCTAAAGATCATAAAAGAAAAAGCCTCTCCTTCTCTCTCCCTTATCCCTTCTTTCTTACAAGCCTCTCTCTTTTGTCCTAACCCAAGACAAGAAGGTCTTCTTTAGGACAAAAAGGCTAGTGAATGTTTTAGAGGTAGAAAGAAAGAAGTGAAGGAAAATCAGCCAATTAAATCCTTTGGAAGGATTGAATAATTAGAATCAAGTTTTGGTGGAGCTAGAGTCTTGAACCCATTCCTGTGTGGATCAACATCGGAGGGTGAACATTTGGGCACCTTAGGACATCTTCATACATATTGGATATAGCGTGATAGGTATTCTTCTATACCAAGATTATATTTTCTACATTATTTGGTTATACTATTAAGGCGATCTTGGCTTATTAGGGTTTCATATAATGGGTTTTATAAGAAAATTTTATAATCCCGTATCTTCCGCTGCGCCCTAGGGCACTGGAAAACCCAACAGTGGTATCAGAGCCACCCTTAATCAGTTTAACCAAATGATAATACATGCTATTATCTTGATGCTATGAGATAGCTAGGTTGTTTGTATGCATGATTAGTTTATGCTATGAGATAGTGTTATATTCATGTTGTAGCAGAGTATAATTGCTAGTACTAAATTATAGAATGTGCAATGAGACCAATATAGTAGTATGAAAACTTTGGGCTGACCCATTCTGGAACAATCGACTCAGTTGGTGTCTAGGAAGGAAGCCACAGGTGGTTACTTAATTAGGACCTCACTCTCTGAGTGAGGGGTGCCTCCCACCTGCTTTCCTGGCCAATTATTTGATTGTCCTTTATGGTTGAGCTTAATGTTAGTAAGATACTACTATTTGAAAGCCCTCACTAAATTCATAATTAAGTCGTAGTGTTAATTGCTTTAAGCTGAGCCATTTTAAATCAATTGACTAAGTTGGTGTCTAGGAAAGAGGCTACAGGTGGTTATTTAATTAGGACCTTACTAAGTAAGGAGAGCCTCCCATCTGCTTACCTGGCCAACTATTTGATTGACCTCCATGGAAAAGCTAATTGCTGATATAACACTATAAAGGTCCTTCCTTCATGCTTAGATATTATTATGTCAATATCTACGCTAGCTTGTTGTGATTCCCACAAGGCTAGTATTAGGGATTGATATTGTAATATCTTGGTGCATATGATGCATATGGCATATTTTAATATGTTGCCTTGTTGTGATTCCCACAAGGGCAGCATTATTCAAATATGACTGTATAAAAATGAAGGATTTGACTTAACTAGACACAATAGTTTGTTGTGATTCCCACAAGACTATATGTGTGCTAGAGGACAGAATAAAGTTGGGAATTGCATGGGATACAATTGGAAAGAGTTTCCTACCTTTGAACTTATAAGGGCTTGTTGTGATTCCCACAAGGTCTTTTATAAGGAATTTGGATCTCAACCCCACTAAGAAAATTAGTATTTTCTCGTTCATCATACTTGAGGGTTATGATATTCGATAAAAATAGTGGGAGTAACAATTAGATAAAAGTCCTTGTCTGATTGAATACATGTCATCATGATTGATCTGCTTATATTAGTGTTCTTTATAATTATAGATTAATTCTGCAAAAATGGCATCTTCACTCTCACTTAGAGGTATCTTAGATACAAACAAATTGATTGGTCCCAACTATGTGGATTGGTTGAGGAATTTAAAGATTGTTCTCACACAAGAAAAACTTTTCTACATTCTTGAAACCCCTGACCTAGGGTCAGCAGGGGAAGATGCAACTGAGGAGGAATTGGCCATATATCGTATGTGGAAAAATGACAGTTTGACTGTCAAATGTATCATGCTTGCTTCTATGAATAATGAATTGCAGAGGCAGCATGATAGCATGGATACTCACTCTATACTCCTTAACTTGAAGGAGTTATATGGTGAGCAGAGCAGAACTGCTAGATATGAGATATCTAAGCAGTTGTTCCGTGCTAGAATGATCGAAGGATCGTCTGTGCAAGACCACTGTTTAAAGGTTATAGACTTGATCACTCGATTGAGTCAACTTGGTTTTGCTATGGACAGTGAGCTCAGTCAGGATTTGATCCTGCAATCACTACCCGACTCATTCTCGCAGTTTGTCGTGAATTATCATATGAACAAACTGAATTCCTCCCTGCCTGAGCTTCTAAATACGCTGAAAACAGCAGAGTCTCACATCAAGAAGGACAAGGGTCCGATCCTTCTTGTTGGTGAGAGCTCAAAGAAGAAGTCGGGCAACAAGGGTTCAAAGAAAAAACTAAACCCTAAGAGTCGCATCAAAAAGAAGAAGGAAAAGAAAATCTCTGGACCCGGTACCTGTTTCCACTGTGGCAAGACGGGGCATTGGAAAAGGAACTGCAAGAGCTTTCTTGCAAGTGTAAAGCCTGATGCAAGTGTTGCATCAAAAGGTATGTTTTTATTACATGCCAATATGACATTAAGTTCTTCTTATTCTAATTCATGGGTATTGGATACCGGTTGTGGTTCTCACATATGCAAATCTTTGCATGGACTGCAGAAAATTAGAAGACTGAAAAAAGGTGACTTCGAGCTATATGGCGCTGGAGGAGAATCCATCCAGGCTGAAGCTGTTGGCACCTACATACTAGAGCTACCCTCCGGAAAGTTCTTGAAGCTAGAAGACTGTTATTTTATGCCAAAAATCATTAGAAATGTAATTTCAATTCCTTTGTTGCTTAAGAAAGGATTCGAAATAAATGGAAAGAGCAATGGTTGCTCTATTTCTTTATCTAATGAGTATTATTGTCATGACACTATGGAAAATGGTCTTTTAGTATTATGTCTTAATAATGTTATATTTCATATTGGCAAAGATAATAAAAGAAAAAGAGAAAATATTAATAATACCCTCCTCTGGCATTACCGATTAGGTCATATTAGTGAGACAAGGTTACATAAGTTGTATAAAGATAAATTCTTTGACCCTTATGATTTTGAATCATTAGGAACTTGTGAATCTTGTCTTATGGATAAAATGACCAAATCTCCATTCTCGGGACATGGAGAAAGGGCAAGTGAGTTGTTAGAAATCGTACACACTGATGTGTGCGGTCCTATATCAACTCCAGCTAGAGGTGGATACTCTTACTTCATCACATTTACTGATGACGTATCAAGGTTTGGTTTTGTGTATCTAATGAAACATAAATCCGAAGCCTTTGATAAATTTAAAGAGTATCAAAGTATGGTCGAAAAACAAACTGGAAAGTATATTAAAATTCTTCGATCTGATCGAGGAGGAGAATACCTTTCTAGTGAATTTTTAGACTATCTTAAATTAAAGGGTATACTCTCTGAATGGACACCTCCATATACGCCACAATTAAATGGTGTAGCTGAAAGGAGGAATCGTACCTTATTAGATATGGTACGGTCCATGATGTGCTTCACAAATCTTCCAATTTTCTTCTGGGGACATGCCCTAGAAACTGCTGCATTAGTATTAAATAGAGTACCATCTAAGTCTGTATCTAGCACTCCATATGAGATATGGAAAGGAAAGAAACCTAATCTTAAGTATCTTAAGATATGGGGTTGTCATGCTTATGTCAAAAGAAATTTTGGACATAAGCTAAGTGCTAGATCGGACAAATGCATATTTGTAGGTTATCCTAAAGACAGTTTAGGATATATCTTCTATAATCCTACCGAACAAAAGGTATTTGTTGCTAGGCATGCCACTTTCTTGGAAAAAGAGTTTTTTTAGAAAAGGGCAAGGATAGAAAAATTGAACTTGATGAAGTTCAAGACCTACAAGGTGAGACACATAATAATCCTCAACCAGATGTACCCATGGAAGAGGTACAGCCACTACACACTACTCCTTTTCGAAGGTCAGAAAGAGTGCGAAATGCACCTGAGAGGTATGGATTTATCATTGAGAATGATGAAGCCCACATCGTTGATAATGATGACCCTCTGACCTATTCGGAAGCTGTCAAGAGTAGGAACTCTGACAAATGGTTGGACGCCATGAAATCCGAGATAGATTCTATGTATACAAACCAAGTGTGGACTTTGGTTGATGCACCTGAGGGAGTGATTCTAATAGGGTGCAAATGGGTATACAAGAAGAAGATAGGAGCTGATGACCAAGTAGAAACCTACAAGGCCAGGCTAGTGGCAAAAGGTTTCAGGCAAAAACAAGGCATTGATTATGATGAAACTTTTTCGCCAGTAGCTATGCTCAAATCTATTCGGATTATGCTTGCTATAGCTGCATACTATGATTATGAGATCTGGCAGATGGATGTCAAAACCGCCTTCCTCAATGGTCACCTTGAGGAAGAGGTCTATATGACACAGCCAGAGGGATTTGTCTCAAGAGGGAGAGCAAATCAAGTATGTAGGCTTAAGAAATCTATTTATGGATTAAAGCAGGCATCTAGAAGTTGGAACATCCATTTTGACATGATAGTCAAAGAGTTTGGCTTCATTAAAAATATAGATGAACCTTGTGTGTACAAGAAGACTAGCGGGAGTGTTATTGTCTTCTTGATATTATATGTGGACGATATATTGGTCATTGGAAATGATGTTCCAATGATGCAATCGGTCAAGACTTGGCTATCAAAAAATTTTTTCATGAAAGACTTGGGTGAAGCATCCTATATACTTGGTATAAGGATCTATAGAGATAGATATAAAAGGATGCTAGGTTTGTCCCAGTCTAGGTACATAGATAATGTGCTGAAGAGGTTCAGCATGGATGGAAGTAAGAAAGGTTTCTTATCCATAGGACATGGCATACAACTCTCTAGGAAGATGTCTCCTAAGACATCTGAAGAGAGGAATAGAATGAGTTCTATTCCCTATGCTTCAGCAGTAGGGTCGATCATGTATGCTATGTTATGTACCAGGCCTGATGTAGCTTATGCCTTAGGTATGGTAAGTAGATTTCAGGCAGATCCCGGGGAGGATCATTGGAAAATTGTGAAAAGCATTCTCAAATACTTGAGAAGGACTAGAGATGTTTTTCTGATTTATGGAGGATCAGAATTGAAACTAGAAGGCTATTCAGATTCTAGCTTTCAATCTGATCCAGATGATAGCAAGTCAATCTCTGGATATATCTTCACTTTGAATGGTGGAGCTGTGAGTTGGAAAAGTTCCAAACAGCAAACTGTAGCTGACTCAACTACTGAGGCAGAATACATAGCTGTTAGTGAAGCTGCTAAGGAAGCAGTCTGGATGAAGAAGTTCATCACAGAGCTGGGTGTAGTTCCTGAGATTGCCGGACCAGTCCCAGTTTATTGCGATAACACTGGAGCAGTTGCACAGGCTAAGGAACCAAGGTCTCATCATAGATCCAAGCACATTTTGAGACGCTTCCACCTTGTTCGAGAGATAATCGAAAGACAAGACGTCAAGATTGAACGAGTAGACACAAAGAACAATATAGCATACCCATTTACTAAAGCTCTACCACAGCAGCAATTCAATCGTCACCTCGATTGTATGGGGTTAAAATATAAGGGCGATTGGCTTTAGTGCAAGTGGGAGATTGAAAGAGTAGATGCCCTATAAGCCAATCATTTGATGGGTTTCTCTTTGTAATCCTCTAAATCATGTACTTTGACACTCGATATATATCAATAAAGGCATTGTGTTTCATTATTTGCTGCTTATCTATTTTATTATTGGATGATGAACCCCATAAATTAGGACATTGGTTTTAGGGTTATGATGAGATCATACCAGTGAGACCTAAAATCCTAAAATCCTAATTTAGAATATTCCCAGTCAAATTGGTATATTGAGTCGGGGATCAATATTACCGGAAAGACTGGCACATCTTATGTATGCTCAATGTAGAGGGTGATTGATCTCACAATCACTTGTGTGAGACACTAATACAAAGATGTGGGTGCTCATTAGAGGAATGAGTTCACTGAAATGACCAGCCATGAGAACATCTTATGGATTCTTACTTAATTATCAAAAGATGGTTCTCATAGTGGGAGTTGTGCAAGTGATCCTTAGACCTGAGATCACCATGGTACCTTGTGCACTTGAAGCTATGTTTTGGTTTACCCTCATTCACGACATTGCGTTGTGTACGGGGTATTCTGGATATGGTGGATTTTGTACGAAGGTTGTGAGTAGGTTATCAAGGAATCAGTCACTTCTAGTAAGAGAAGGTAACATCCTACTTACTCTAATCTTATGATGATTCAAGAAGCCTTTGATCAAAGCAAAATGAATATTAGAAAGAGTTTCTAATGTTTCATTGTTTGAATTATCATATAAAAGATTGAGAGAGACATGAATAAGTGATTGAGTTTGATATTGATCCGTACTCATGCACTTATTCAGGATGTAGTATGACTGAGGGATTGAATTGCACAGTAACTTGCCACTGAAGGATATGTTTGGATTTGTCCAATACATTCCTCATCTTCCGGGTAGACATGATACGTTGCTAGACGTCAATCATGTCTTGTGGGTTGATCGGATCAAAGAGTTTGATTAGATCAAAGCATCAGAAAGGTTCTGATTGCTAAGTCAGGTTTAGCACTAAATTGAACCTAAATAGGATTAGAGGTATTCTAATCAGGTTAGGTCAACTTGCACCTGCACCTACTGCTGGCTAAGATAAGGAACCCAATGGGTCACATACAAGGGAATTGATCAAGGGTCCTAATTGGATTAGATCATGTTTGCAAGATGAACATGCTAGCACGTGTTGCAAACCCTAGCTCCTGATTCAAATTAAATTCGAATATGATTCTTAGATTAGGTTGATCTAATATGATTAGATCATGACCTAATATGGGTTAGCCAAGAGTTGAAACCCATTTGGCTTTAATTAGACCTGATTTGATTAGGTTTAATGTTTTCTTTAAGTTGGTTAAACCCAATTGGATTGGGTTTGATAGGGCCTTCACTTCTGGACCATTGGATCGCTTCCTGGATGAATGATCTGGTCCACTAGTTGGCGCATTCATCTGGACCATTGGATGGCTTCCTGAATGAAGGATCTGGTCCACTGGTTAGCGCCTGAATCTGGACCACTGGATGGCTCTCTGGATGAAAGATCTGGACCGTTGCTCAGCGCCTGAATCTGGACCACTAGATGGCTCTCTGGATGAAAGATCTGGACCGTTGCTCAGCGCCTGAATCTGGACCATCGGTGATGGCATCTTGCTTCTAGACCATTGGATGGCACCCTGGATGATGATGCCCTGATCTGGACCATTAGATGGCGCCTAGATCTGGACCATTGGCTTTGGTTCACTGCATTTGGGCCCTTGGATCATCAGCATTTAAGAGGGAGATGTGAGAAAGAAGTTGATACACCCTTCTCCTTAGCACCCCATCATGATGGGATGCATCTCTTGGCACATGCCTCATCATGATGAGGTGTGTGGATGGGATGCATCCCTTTATGATGCATCCCTCCATCTCTTATAAATAAGGAGGTGCCTTGGGGTTCTAAAGATCATAAAAGAAAAAGCCTCTCCTTCTCTCTCCCTTATCCCTTCTTTCTTACAAGCCTCTCTCTTTTGTCCTAACCCAAGACAAGAAGGTCTTCTTTAGGACAAAAAGGCTAGTGAATGTTTTAGAGGTAGAAAGAAAGAAGTGAAGGAAAATCAGCCAATTAAATCCTTTGGAAGGATTGAATAATTAGAATCAAGTTTTGGTGGAGCTAGAGTCTTGAACCCATTCCTGTGTGGATCAACATCGGAGGGTGAACATTTGGGCACCTTAGGACATCTTCATACATATTGGATATAGCGTGATAGGTATTCTTCTATACCAAGATTATATTTTCTACATTATTTGGTTATACTATTAAGGCGATCTTGGCTTATTAGGGTTTCATATAATGGGTTTTATAAGAAAATTTTATAATCCCGTATCTTCCGCTGCGCCCTAGGGCACTGGAAAACCCAACAGTGGTATCAGAGCCACCCTTAATCAGTTTAACCAAATGATAATACATGCTATTATCTTGATGCTATGAGATAGCTAGGTTGTTTGTATGCATGATTAGTTTATGCTATGAGATAGTGTTATATTCATGTTGTAGCAGAGTATAATTGCTAGTACTAAATTATAGAATGTGCAATGAGACCAATATAGTAGTATGAAAACTTTGGGCTGACCCATTCTGGAACAATCGACTCAGTTGGTGTCTAGGAAGGAAGCCACAGGTGGTTACTTAATTAGGACCTCACTCTCTGAGTGAGGGGTGCCTCCCACCTGCTTTCCTGGCCAATTATTTGATTGTCCTTTATGGTTGAGCTTAATGTTAGTAAGATACTACTATTTGAAAGCCCTCACTAAATTCATAATTAAGTCGTAGTGTTAATTGCTTTAAGCTGAGCCATTTTAAATCAATTGACTAAGTTGGTGTCTAGGAAAGAGGCTACAGGTGGTTATTTAATTAGGACCTTACTAAGTAAGGAGAGCCTCCCATCTGCTTACCTGGCCAACTATTTGATTGACCTCCATGGAAAAGCTAATTGCTGATATAACACTATAAAGGTCCTTCCTTCATGCTTAGATATTATTATGTCAATATCTACGCTAGCTTGTTGTGATTCCCACAAGGCTAGTATTAGGGATTGATATTGTAATATCTTGGTGCATATGATGCATATGGCATATTTTAATATGTTGCCTTGTTGTGATTCCCACAAGGGCAGCATTATTCAAATATGACTGTATAAAAATGAAGGATTTGACTTAACTAGACACAATAGTTTGTTGTGATTCCCACAAGACTATATGTGTGCTAGAGGACAGAATAAAGTTGGGAATTGCATGGGATACAATTGGAAAGAGTTTCCTACCTTTGAACTTATAAGGGCTTGTTGTGATTCCCACAAGGTCTTTTATAAGGAATTTGGATCTCAACCCCACTAAGAAAATTAGTATTTTCTCGTTCATCATACTTGAGGGTTATGATATTCGATAAAAATAGTGGGAGTAACAATTAGATAAAAGTCCTTGTCTGATTGAATACATGTCATCATGATTGATCTGCTTATATTAGTGTTCTTTATAATTATAGATTAATTCTGCAAAAATGGCATCTTCACTCTCACTTAGAGGTATCTTAGATACAAACAAATTGATTGGTCCCAACTATGTGGATTGGTTGAGGAATTTAAAGATTGTTCTCACACAAGAAAAACTTTTCTACATTCTTGAAACCCCTGACCTAGGGTCAGCAGGGGAAGATGCAACTGAGGAGGAATTGGCCATATATCGTATGTGGAAAAATGACAGTTTGACTGTCAAATGTATCATGCTTGCTTCTATGAATAATGAATTGCAGAGGCAGCATGATAGCATGGATACTCACTCTATACTCCTTAACTTGAAGGAGTTATATGGTGAGCAGAGCAGAACTGCTAGATATGAGATATCTAAGCAGTTGTTCCGTGCTAGAATGATCGAAGGATCGTCTGTGCAAGACCACTGTTTAAAGGTTATAGACTTGATCACTCGATTGAGTCAACTTGGTTTTGCTATGGACAGTGAGCTCAGTCAGGATTTGATCCTGCAATCACTACCCGACTCATTCTCGCAGTTTGTCGTGAATTATCATATGAACAAACTGAATTCCTCCCTGCCTGAGCTTCTAAATACGCTGAAAACAGCAGAGTCTCACATCAAGAAGGACAAGGGTCCGATCCTTCTTGTTGGTGAGAGCTCAAAGAAGAAGTCGGGCAACAAGGGTTCAAAGAAAAAACTAAACCCTAAGAGTCGCATCAAAAAGAAGAAGGAAAAGAAAATCTCTGGACCCGGTACCTGTTTCCACTGTGGCAAGACGGGGCATTGGAAAAGGAACTGCAAGAGCTTTCTTGCAAGTGTAAAGCCTGATGCAAGTGTTGCATCAAAAGGTATGTTTTTATTACATGCCAATATGACATTAAGTTCTTCTTATTCTAATTCATGGGTATTGGATACCGGTTGTGGTTCTCACATATGCAAATCTTTGCATGGACTGCAGAAAATTAGAAGACTGAAAAAAGGTGACTTCGAGCTATATGGCGCTGGAGGAGAATCCATCCAGGCTGAAGCTGTTGGCACCTACATACTAGAGCTACCCTCCGGAAAGTTCTTGAAGCTAGAAGACTGTTATTTTATGCCAAAAATCATTAGAAATGTAATTTCAATTCCTTTGTTGCTTAAGAAAGGATTCGAAATAAATGGAAAGAGCAATGGTTGCTCTATTTCTTTATCTAATGAGTATTATTGTCATGACACTATGGAAAATGGTCTTTTAGTATTATGTCTTAATAATGTTATATTTCATATTGGCAAAGATAATAAAAGAAAAAGAGAAAATATTAATAATACCCTCCTCTGGCATTACCGATTAGGTCATATTAGTGAGACAAGGTTACATAAGTTGTATAAAGATAAATTCTTTGACCCTTATGATTTTGAATCATTAGGAACTTGTGAATCTTGTCTTATGGATAAAATGACCAAGTCTCCATTCTCGGGACATGGAGAAAGGGCAAGTGAGTTGTTAGAAATCGTACACACTGATGTGTGCGGTCCTATATCAACTCCAGCTAGAGGTGGATACTCTTACTTCATCACATTTACTGATGACGTATCAAGGTTTGGTTTTGTGTATCTAATGAAACATAAATCCGAAGCCTTTGATAAATTTAAAGAGTATCAAAGTATGGTCGAAAAACAAACTGGAAAGTATATTAAAATTCTTCGATCTGATCGAGGAGGAGAATACCTTTCTAGTGAATTTTTAGACTATCTTAAATTAAAGGGTATACTCTCTGAATGGACACCTCCATATACGCCACAATTAAATGGTGTAGCTGAAAGGAGGAATCGTACCTTATTAGATATGGTACGGTCCATGATGTGCTTCACAAATCTTCCAATTTTCTTCTGGAGACATGCCCTAGAAACTGCTGCATTAGTATTAAATAGAGTACCATCTAAGTCTGTATCTAGCACTCCATATGAGATATGGAAAGGAAAGAAACCTAATCTTAAGTATCTTAAGATATGGGGTTGTCATGCTTATGTCAAAAGAAATTTTGGACATAAGCTAAGTGCTAGATCGGACAAATGCATATTTGTAGGTTATCCTAAAGACAGTTTAGGATATATCTTCTATAATCCTACCGAACAAAAGGTATTTGTTGCTAGGCATGCCACTTTCTTGGAAAAAGAGTTTTTTTAGAAAAGGGCAAGGATAGAAAAATTGAACTTGATGAAGTTCAAGACCTACAAGGTGAGACACATAATAATCCTCAACCAGATGTACCCATGGAAGAGGTACAGCCACTACACACTACTCCTTTTCGAAGGTCAGAAAGAGTGCGAAATGCACCTGAGAGGTATGGATTTATCATTGAGAATGATGAAGCCCACATCGTTGATAATGATGACCCTCTGACCTATTCGGAAGCTGTCAAGAGTAGGAACTCTGACAAATGGTTGGACGCCATGAAATCCGAGATAGATTCTATGTATACAAACCAAGTGTGGACTTTGGTTGATGCACCTGAGGGAGTGATTCTAATAGGGTGCAAATGGGTATACAAGAAGAAGATAGGAGCTGATGACCAAGTAGAAACCTACAAGGCCAGGCTAGTGGCAAAAGGTTTCAGGCAAAAACAAGGCATTGATTATGATGAAACTTTTTCGCCAGTAGCTATGCTCAAATCTATTCGGATTATGCTTGCTATAGCTGCATACTATGATTATGAGATCTGGCAGATGGATGTCAAAACCGCCTTCCTTAATGGTCACCTTGAGGAAGAGGTCTATATGACACAGCCAGAGGGATTTGTCTCAAGAGGGAGAGCAAATCAAGTATGTAGGCTTAAGAAATCTATTTATGGATTAAAGCAGGCATCTAGAAGTTGGAACATCCATTTTGACATGATAGTCAAAGAGTTTGGCTTCATTAAAAATATAGATGAACCTTGTGTGTACAAGAAGACTAGCGGGAGTGTTATTGTCTTCTTGATATTATATGTGGACAATATATTGGTCATTGGAAATGATGTTCCAATGATGCAATCGGTCAAGACTTGGCTATCAAAAAATTTTTTCATGAAAGACTTGGGTGAAGCATCCTATATACTTGGTATAAGGATCTATAGAGATAGATATAAAAGGATGCTAGGTTTGTCCCAGTCTAGGTACATAGATAATGTGCTGAAGAGGTTCAGCATGGATGGAAGTAAGAAAGGTTTCTTATCCATAGGACATGGCATACAACTCTCTAGGAAGATGTCTCCTAAGACATCTGAAGAGAGGAATAGAATGAGTTCTATTCCCTATGCTTCAGCAGTAGGGTCGATCATGTATGCTATGTTATGTACCAGGCCTGATGTAGCTTATGCCTTAGGTATGGTAAGTAGATTTCAGGCAGATCCCGGGGAGGATCATTGGAAAATTGTGAAAAGCATTCTCAAATACTTGAGAAGGACTAGAGATGTTTTTCTGATTTATGGAGGATCAGAATTGAAACTAGAAGGCTATTCAGATTCTAGCTTTCAATCTGATCCAGATGATAGCAAGTCAATCTCTGGATATATCTTCACTTTGAATGGTGGAGCTGTGAGTTGGAAAAGTTCCAAACAGCAAACTGTAGCTGACTCAACTACTGAGGCAGAATACATAGCTGTTAGTGAAGCTGCTAAGGAAGCAGTCTGGATGAAGAAGTTCATCACAGAGCTGGGTGTAGTTCCTGAGATTGCCGGACCAGTCCCAGTTTATTGCGATAACACTGGAGCAGTTGCACAGGCTAAGGAACCAAGGTCTCATCATAGATCCAAGCACATTTTGAGACGCTTCCACCTTGTTCGAGAGATAATCGAAAGACAAGACGTCAAGATTGAACGAGTAGACACAAAGAACAATATAGCATACCCATTTACTAAAGCTCTACCACAGCAGCAATTCAATCGTCACCTCGATTGTATGGGGTTAAAATATAAGGGCGATTGGCTTTAGTGCAAGTGGGAGATTGAAAGAGTAGATGCCCTATAAGCCAATCATTTGATGGGTTTCTCTTTGTAATCCTCTAAATCATGTACTTTGACACTCGATATATATCAATAAAGGCATTGTGTTTCATTATTTGCTGCTTATCTATTTTATTATTGGATGATGAACCCCATAAATTAGGACATTGGTTTTAGGGTTATGATGAGATCATACCAGTGAGACCTAAAATCCTAAAATCCTAATTTAGAATATTCCCAGTCAAATTGGTATATTGAGTCGGGGATCAATATTACCGGAAAGACTGGCACATCTTATGTATGCTCAATGTAGAGGGTGATTGATCTCACAATCACTTGTGTGAGACACTAATACAAAGATGTGGGTGCTCATTAGAGGAATGAGTTCACTGAAATGACCAGCCATGAGAACATCTTATGGATTCTTACTTAATTATCAAAAGATGGTTCTCATAGTGGGAGTTGTGCAAGTGATCCTTAGACCTGAGATCACCATGGTACCTTGTGCACTTGAAGCTATGTTTTGGTTTACCCTCATTCACGACATTGCGTTGTGTACGGGGTATTCTGGATATGGTGGATTTTGTACGAAGGTTGTGAGTAGGTTATCAAGGAATCAGTCACTTCTAGTAAGAGAAGGTAACATCCTACTTACTCTAATCTTATGATGATTCAAGAAGCCTTTGATCAAAGCAAAATGAATATTAGAAAGAGTTTCTAATGTTTCATTGTTTGAATTATCATATAAAAGATTGAGAGAGACATGAATAAGTGATTGAGTTTGATATTGATCCGTACTCATGCACTTATTCAGGATGTAGTATGACTGAGGGATTGAATTGCACAGTAACTTGCCACTGAAGGGTATGTTTGGATTTGTCCAATACATTCCTTATCTTCCGGGTAGACATGATACGTTGCTAGACGTCAATCATGTCTTGTGGGTTGATCGGATCAAAGTGTTTGATTAGATCAAAGCATCAGAAAGGTTCTGATTGCTAAGTCAGGTTTAGCACTAAATTGAACCTAAATAGGATTAGAGGTATTCTAATCAGGTTAGGTCAACTTGCACCTGCACCTACTGCTGGCTAAGATAAGGAACCCAATGGGTCACACACAAGGAAATTGATCAAGGGTCTAATTGGATTAGATCATGTTTGCAAGATGAACATGCTAGCACGTGTTGCAAACCCTAGCTCCTGATTCAAATTAAATTCGATTATGATTCTTAGATTAGGTTGATCTAATATGATTAGATCATGACCTAATATGGGTTAGCTAAGAGTTGAAACCCATTTGGCTTTAATTAGACCTGATTTGATTAGGTTTAATGTTTTCTTTAAGTTGGTTAAACCCAATTGGATTGGGTTTGATAGGGCCTTCACTTCTGGACCATTGGATCGCTTCTGGATGAATGATCTGGTCCACTGGTTGGCGCCTTCATCTGGACCATTGGATGGCTTCCTGGATGAAGGATCTGGTCCACTGGTGAGCGCCTGAATCTGGACCACTGGATGGCTCTCTGGATGAAAGATCTGGACCGTTGCTCAGCGCCTGAATCTGGACCACTAGATGGCTCTCTGGATGAAAGATCTGGACCGTTGCTCAGCGCCTGAATCTGGACCATCGGTGATGGCATCTTGCTTCTGGACCATTGGATGGCACCCTGGATGATGATGCCCTGATCTGGACCATTAGATGGCGCCTAGATCTGGACCATTGGCTTTGGTTCACTGCATTTGGGCCCTTGGATCATCAGGATTTAAGAGGGAGATGTGAGAAAGAAGTTGATACACCCTTCTCCTTAGCACCCCATCACGATGGGATGCATCTCTTGGCACATGCCTCATCATGATGAGGTGTGTGGATGGGATGCATCCCTTTATGATGCATCCCTCCATCTCTTATAAATAAGGAGGTGCCTTGGGGTTCTAAAGATCATAAAAGAAAAAGCCTCTCCTTCTCTCTCCCTTATTCCTTCTTTCTTACAAGCCTCTCTCTTTTGTCCTAACCCAAGACAAGAGGGTCTTCTTTAGGACAAAAAGGCTAGTGAATGTTTTAGAGGTAGAAAGGAAGAAGTGAAGAAAAATCAGCCAATTAAATCCTTTGGAAGGATTGAATAATTAGAATCAAGTTTTGGTGGAGCTAGAGTCTTGAACCTATTCCTGTATGGATCAACATCGGAGGGTGAACATTTGGGCACCTTAGGACATCTTCATACATATTGGATATAGCGTGATAGGTATTCTTCTATACCAAGATTATATTTTCTACATTATTTGGTTATACTATTAAGGCGATCTTGGCTTATTAGGGTTTCATATAATGGGTTTTATAAGAAAATTTTATAATTCCGTATCTTCCGCTGCGCCCTAGGGCACTGGAAAACCCAACACTCTAGACCTCTAGAACTACTACACATGGACCTCTTCGGACCAACTAGAACCACAATTCTAGGAGGAAATAAATATGGTCTAGTTATCGTTGATGATTACTCTAGATTCACTTGGGTTATGTTCTTAGCACATAAAGATCAAGCTTTTTCAGTCTTTAAAAAGTTTCATAAGGAAGTAACAAATGCTAGAGATTCTTCAGTCATAGCCATTAGAAGTGACCATGGAACCGAATTTGAAAATCAGTTATTCGATGAGTTTTGTAGTAAAAAGGGGATAACTCGTAATTTTTCTGCACCTAGGACACCACAACAAAATGGAGTTGTGGAGAGGAAAAATAGAACTCTAGAGGAAATGGCTAGAACTATGTTGTGTGAAAGTAACCTCCCTAAGTACTTTTGGGGAGAAGCCATTAATACTTCTTGTCATATATTAAATAGAGTTCTATTAAGACCCATTATAAAGAAAACTCCTTATGAACTTTGGAAAAACAGAAAACCAAAGGTAAACTATTTTCATATCTTTGGATGTAGGTGTTTTGTTCATAATAATGGGAAGGATAATCTAGAAAAATTTGACTCTAAATCTGATGAGGGCATATTCTTAGGGTACTCTACAACTAGTAAAGCCTATAGAGTCTTTAATAAAAGAACCCTAGTCATAGAAGAATCTATACATGTTGTTTTTGATGACTCGAGTGATATCTCCTCTAGTAAGAGAGTTAATTTTGATGATGATACGGAAATTCTTGAAGAAAAGATTGATGAGATGATATTACAAGATAACAATCAAAAATTAATTGAAGATGCATCATCAAGCCAAGAGACTATAGTAGATCATGGGCTAACTAAAGCTTGGAGGTATGCTCACGGGCATCCTAAGGAATTAATTCTAGATGATCCGTCTCAACCTATTAGGACTAGAGCATCCCTTAGGAACTTAAACAATCATCTAGCTTTCGTTTCACATTTTGAGCCCAAACACATAGAAGAAGCTGAAAAAGATGTAAATTGGATAAATGCAATGCAAGAAGAATTAAACCAATTTACTAGAAACAAAGTATGGAATCTAGTTGAAAGACCTACTGAATATTCAATTATAGGTACCAAATGGATTTATAAAAATAAACTTGATGAAAATGGTATTGTAATAAGGAATAAGGCTAGACTAGTAGCAAAGGGTTATAATCAAGAAGAAGGTATAGATTTTGATGAAACCTTTGCTCCGGTAGCTAGACTTGAAGCAATTAGACTTTTACTAGCTTTTGCATGCTCTAAGGACTTTAAATTATTTCAAATGGATGTAAAAAGTGCATTTTTAAATGGGTATATTAATGAGGAGGTATATGTAGAACAACCTCCTGGTTTTGAAAATCATCAATACCCTAATCATGTTTATAAATTGAACAAAGCACTTTATGGTTTGAAACAAGCACCTAGAGCATGGTATGAGAGACTTAACAAATTCCTATTAGAACATGAGTTCTCTAGAGGTAATGTAGATACAACACTATTTCTGAAAGGCAAAACAAAGATATGTTATTAGTACAGATTTATGTTGATGATATTATTTTCTGATAAGAGCACACTTCGGACCGTCCTGGAAACAGGTAGAGAATGAGGAACTTGACCCTAACCGCGACCTGCCGGTAGAACCAAAGTTATCAAAAGAAGCGTGACCCTAACCGCGACCTGCCGGTAGAACCAACACTATCAAGTTCTAATCCAAGAACAAAGGTGAAGCTCTCACATAAGAGAAACTCTCAAATTTCATTCATGCATCCTCCCTCTCAAGTACAATCAGGTGCTATTTTAACGCTGAAATGGCTTCAAAGAGAAGCAACTCCTAGGAAATTACATAGCACTACTTGTCATGCATTTTCCAAGGCTGCATTTACCAAGGATTGGAAAAGATGCATGTTACACCTACTCCTAGAAAAGTAACCAGAACTTAGGAAAAAGATCCCAAAGTAATTATAGTGACTTTGGGAACTACAAAAAAGTCTGAATGTGACTTGGGGAATACAAAACATCATCTGAAATATCACCCCAAAAGTATGCACGAAAATCCAAATATAATAGGAAAGTTGGCCTTCCCATGAATGCTTCTTGTCATGTGACTTGGACTTTCCAAAGTGTTGTCTTCAGGTTGGACTCAAAGCATCTTCACCCAATTGTATGAAAGTGACCCAATTAGGTGCAGCCTCTATCTCACGTTGGTCTTCTTTTCCTTTGATTTTTATGATCAGGCTTTCCAAAGCTTGTTTCATCCTCTTAGTCTTGGCCCTAGTCATAGGACCTTCAATTCCATGCAAAGAATCTTTAGATGGGCTGGTTGCGTCTCTATCATTGGTTGCGTCTCTATCATTCCCTCCCTCTTCAAAAGGATTCGTCCTCGAATCAGATTCATCACCTACATCAAACAAAGATAGATCAGCCACATTAAAGGTAGCACTTACATTACCATATTCACTTGGCAAGTCCAACTTGTAGGCATTGTCATTGATCTTCTCTAGAACTTGGAAGGGTCCATCTCCTCTTGTTTGCAGCTTAGATTTTCTTTGAGTGGGAAACCTCTCCTTCCTCATATGAACCCAAACCCAATCTCCTGGTTCAAAAATAACTTTAATACGTCCCTTATTTGCTTGCTTTGCATATTGCTCATTCTTCCTCTCAATGTTGGCTCGAACTTTTGCATGCAATTCCCTAATAGTATCCGCCTTTTTCTTACCATCCAAATTGGTACACTCATTAGTAGGCAAAGGTAAGATGTCTAAAGGAGTCAAAGGATTAAAGCCATACACAACTTCAAAAGGAGAATAAGAAGTAGTAGAATGAACAGTTCTATTATAAGCAAACTCAACATGTGGCAAGCATTTCTCCCAATTTTTCAAATTCTTTTTAATGATAGCACGCAATAAGGTAGTAAGTGTTCTATTTACTACTTCAGTTTGTCCATCCGTTTGAGGATGTGCAACAGTAGAAAATAAGAGTTTTGTTCCTAGTTTATTCCACAAAGTTTTCCAAAAATGACTTAGGAACTTTACATCCCTATCACTTACTATTGTTCTAGGCAATCCATGCAAGCGCATTATCTCTTTAAAGAACAAATCAGCAATATGTGTTGCATCATTGGTTTTAGAGCTTGCAATGAAATGTGCCATTTTACTAAACCTATCAACAACGACAAATATACTATCTTTGCCACCTTGAGATCGAGGTAATCCTAACACGAAATCCATTGAAATATCAGTCCAGGGTTGATTAGACACAGGCAAAGGTGTATAGAAGCCATGGGGCATGACTTTAGATTTAGCTTGTTTACATGCTATGCACTTGTCACAGACCGATTGCACATCATGCTTCATGTTAGACCAATAAAAATGCTCATGCAATATTTCTAAGGTCCTTTTTATCCCAAAATGTCCCATCAATCCACCACCATGACTTTCTCTAACTAGCATTTCACGCAAGGAACAAACAGGCACACACAACTTATTTTTCTTAAACAAGAAACCATCATGCCTATAATAGTCCCCAAAAGCATGTTTAGAACAAGAATCCCATACTTGGCCAAAGTCAGAATCATTAGCATATAAGTCCTTTATAAACTCAAAACCAAGTAATTTAGTTTGCAAAGAAGTAAGCAATGCATACCTTCTGGACAATGCGTCAGCCACTTTGTTTTCCTTACCATTCTTGTACTTGATTACATAAGGAAACATCTCAATGAATTCCAACCACTTGGCATGTCTTTTTTGAAGCTTACCTTGAGATCTTAGAAACTTCAAGCTTTGATGGTCAGAATGAATTATGAATTCCCTTGACCACAAGTAGTGTTGCCAAGTTTGCAAAGCTCTCACCAAAGCGTACAACTCTTTGTCATACGTGGAATAATTCAATGATGCCCCATTAAGCTTTTCACTAAAGTAAGCAATTGGTTTAGAGTCCTGCATTAGTACGGCCCCTATGCCAACACCAGATGCATCACATTCAATTTCAAAAGCTTTATCAAAATTAGGCAAACAAAGCAAAGGTGCATTGGTCAATTTTTCTTTTAATGAGCTTCCTCATGCACTTCATTCCACTTAAACACAACATTCTTTTTAACAAGTTCATTCAAAGGTGCAGCAATAGAACTAAAGTTCTTTACAAACCTGCTATAAAAACTTGCTAAACCATGAAAACTTCTTACCTCATTTGCATTCTTAGGTGTAGGCCATTCTCTAATTGCCCTTACCTTCTCCTCATCCACACTTATTCCTTTCGAGCTTACAACAAAACCCAAAAACACAACAGATTCATGGCAAAATGAACACTTTTTAAGATTAGCATATAATTTGTTTTCTCTCAAAACATTAAGAACAACATGCAAATGATTAACATGTTCATCTAAGGTTTTGCTATAAATCAAAATATCATCAAAATACATTACAACAAATTTCCCAATGAAAGAATGCAAAACATGGTTCATTAACCTCATGAAGGTGCTGGGTGCATTAGATAAGCCAAATGGCATCACCATCCACTCATATAAACCATATTTTGTTTTAAAAGCTGTTTTCCATTCATCACCTTCTTTCATGCGAATTTGATAGTATCCACTCTTCAAATCTATTTTAGAAAACACACACGAACCATGCAATTCATCAAGCATATCATCCAATCTAGGGATAGGATATCGATACTTTACAGTGATTTTATTTATGGCTCGGCAGTCCGTACACATGCGCCACGTCCCATCTTTCTTCGGAACCAAGATCACAGGAGCAGAACACGGGCTAAGACTCTCCCTCACAAATCCTTTTTGCAGCAACTCATCTACTTGCCTTTGAATTTCTTTTGCTTCCTCTGGACTTGTTCTGTAGGCTGGTCTATTTGGGATTGAAGAACCTGGAATTAAGTCAATCTGATGCTCAATACCTCTTGTAGGAGGTGATCCATGGGGAATTTCTTCTGGAAAAATATCACCAAATTCCTGTAACAAAGAAGCAACCATACTAGGCAAAGAAGAATTGAGTTCGTTAGTGAAATAAACATCCTTTTGTATGAGCACAAGTAGCTGCTCTTTTGCTAACAAGGCACTCTCAACCTCTCTTTTGCTTGCAAATGCACTCACTCTCTTTTTTTTCTCTTCTTTGGATTCTGATTTATTCTTTTCTTTCGTCTGCTGACTCTCATTTTTCTTATCTTTCCTCTCTTTTTCTTGAATGCTCAATTGTTCCTCTCTCAACTTACACTCTCTTGTAATTCTGATTTGATCAGCATAGGCCTCGGTTGGTTGGAGAGGTGTTAAAACAATAGTGTGATTGTTCATAACAAGAGTGTATCTATTTTTGTACCCATCGTGAATAACCCTTCTATCAAATTGCCACGGACGCCCAAGAAGTAGATGTCCAGCATGCATAGGTGCCACATCACAAAGAACTTCATCCTTGTATTTACCGATGGAAAATGAAATCATCACTTGCTTAGTCACCCTTATGTCTCCACAATCATTCAGCCACTGAAGTCTATATGGATTAGGGTGCTTTAATGTGGGCAAACTCAATTTTTCAACCAACAAGGTGCTAGCAACATTAGTGCAACTCCCACTATCAATGATTAAGCTGCATACCTTGTCGTTTATATGGCATCTTGTATGAAATATATGCTCACGTTGCTCCTCATTACCACCCGCCTTAGGTTGCATGTTGAGAGCACGCCTAGTAACAAGCACATCTCCAACAACAGGTTCAGCAACTTCAACATCACTACAATCCTCCAATGGTGGCATGTCATCATCACTTGAGCTCACACTCTCTATGTCTCCATTATCCAGCAGTATCATGGCTCTTTTGTTTGGACATTGAGAAGCAATATGTCCAACTCCTTGACACCTGAAACATTTGATATCACGAGATCTAGAGGATGAATTAGTTTCAATTTTACCTTTAGGTGCAGCAATCGAATTTTTGGCCTTTGCATCTTCTTTTGGCTTTGACACAGATTTGTTATTTTGCCAATTCGATTTTCATGAGGAACTAGTAGTAAATTTGGAAGTACTCTTAGCTTTCAATTGCCTTTCCACTAGAATAGCTTTGTGCAGCAAATCCTCCATCTCTATATAATGTTGCAATTCTACCACATCAGCTATCTCCTTCTTTAAACCTCCAATGAATCTAGCCATAGTTGCCTCTCGGTCTTCTTCAACATTGGCTCTAATCATGGCTATTTCCATCTCCTTATAGTAATCTTCCACACTCATGGAGCCTTGAGTTAGACTTTGCAATTTCCTGTGCAAATCTCTATAGTAGTGGCTGGGTACAAACCTTTTTCTCATGACAGCCTTCATCTCATCCCATGTACCAATAGGCCTCTCCCCATTTCTACGTCTACTAGTCACCATTTGATCCCACCAAATACTAGCATAATCATGGAACTCAACAATGGCTAGTTTAACCCTCTTCTCCTCGGAATAATTATGACATTCAAACACATGTTCAACCTTTCTCTCCCACTCTAAATATAATTCAGGATCATTTTTACCTTGGAATGCAGGGATTGTCATCTTAATACTTCCCAAATGACTGTCTTTTCTTGATTCATCTCTTTGCCTCCTTCCATTACTTCTTCCATCCGAATACTCCTCTTCTTCTTCTTCTTCAAACATCCGCCCCCTCAAAGGTTTGAGTCTGCTTGGTGATTCCAAATCATTCATTCGTGCACCAAGCTTAGTAAGTTGATCAGCAATGGCTTTCATCCATAACTTCATATCAACATCTGGTTGTTTACTACCTTCACTACTCATCTTTGTATGCTGCAATCAAAAGATTAGTATAAACAGAATAGGTCCTCACATACTCCTCTCTCTGGTGGACACTCTTTTATGGCTTTTTCTTGATGATGATCTCACCCTCTTGCCTTTTACCACTTAGCTTCACCTTATGAGCTCTTAAATAAGAACCTTTTGGATGTTTCTACACAACAGGAAACAGTAAGGAGTCGATGATAACCTTAGGGAACAAGAACTCGCAAGGAACAATTTAATTGGAACCAACAAAGGGTTCAAGGAAGGTTTGAATTGAGAACAATTCAATGGAAGCGTTAAAGAACCCACAAGGAAATTAGAAGCAAAATCTGCCCCGAATTTTTTTTTTCTTTTTTTTTTCTTTTTTTCTTCTTCTTCTTTCTTCCTTCTCTTTTTTTTTTTTTTTTTTTTTTGGAAATAGTAGAACAGAAAGAAACAAGGACGATGACACAAACCGATTAAAGGATGATGTCACCAAGGATATAGAGATAAACAACAGCGGAACACCTTTTTTTTTTTTTGAATTAAACAAGATAAACACACAAAGGATAGATAACACCTGATTTCAGAAACCGGGCTCTGATACCAAATGATAAGAGCACACTTCGGACCGTCCTGGAGACAGGTAGAGAATGAGGAACTTGACCCTAACCGCGACCTGCCGGTAGAGCCAAAGTTATCAAAAGAAGCGTGACCCTAACCGCGACCTGCCGGTAGTACCAACACTATCAAGTTCTAATCCAAGAACAAAGGTGAAGCTCTCACATAAGAGAAACTCTCAAATTTCATTCATGCATCCTCCCTCTCAAGTACAATCAGGTGCTATTTTAAGGCTGAAATGGCTTCAAAGAGAAGCAACTCCTAGGAAATTACATAGCACTACTTGTCATGCATTTCCAAGGCTGCATTTACCAAGGCTTGGAAAAGATGCATGTTACACCTACTCCTAGAAAAGTAACCAGAACTTAGGAAAAAGATCCCAAAGTAATTATAGTGACTTTGGGAACTACAAGAAAGTCTGAATGTGACTTGGGGAATACAAAACATCATCTGAAATATCACCCCAAAAGTATGCACGAAAATCCAAATATAATAGGAAAGTTGGCCTTCCCATGAATGCTTCTTGTCATGTGACTTGGACTTTCCAAAGTGTTGTCTTCAGGTTGGACTCAAAGCATCTTCACCCAATTGTATGAAAGTGACCCAATTAGGTGCAGCCTCTATCTCACGTTGGTCTTCTTTTCCTTTGATTTTTATGATCAGGCTTTCCAAAGCTTGTTTCATCCTCTTAGTCTTGGCCCTAGTCATAGGACCTTCAATTCCATGCAAAGAATCTTTAGATGGGCTGGTTGCGTCTCTATCATTGGTTGCGTCTCTATCATTTTCGGTGCTACTAACAATCGCCTCTGCGAAGAATTTGCTGATTTGATGCAGAGTGAATTTGAAATGAGCATGATGGGAGAGCTGAATTACTTCCTTGGACTTCAAATCAAACAATCTGAAGAAGGCATCTTCATCAGTCAAGCCAAATACATCAAGGAGATGCTCAAGAAGTTTGATATGGAGGGGAACAAATCAATCAGCACCCCCATGAGCTCATCATGCAAATTAGACCAAGATGAATCAGGTAAATCTGTAGATTAGAAGCTATATAGAGGTATGATAGGATCTTTGTTGTATTTAACTGCAAGTAGACCTGATATCATGTTTAGTGTTTGCATGTGTGCAAGATATCAGTCTAATCATAAAGAATCTCATCTAATTGCAGTCAAAAGAATCTTTAAATACCTAATAGGAACCAAGAATATAGGTTTATGGTATTCTAAAGAATCTAGCCTAAAATTAATAGGATACACAGATTCAGACTTTGCTGGATGTAAACTTGATAGAAAAAGTACCAGCGGGTCTTGTCAATTTCTAGGAGAAAATCTAATCTCATGGTTTAGCAAGAAACAAAACTCGGTTGCTTTATCTACTGTTGAAGCTGAATATGTTGCAGCCGGGAGTTGTTGTGCTCAAATCTTGTGGATCAAACAACAATTAGAAGATTATGGCATTAAACAAGACAAAATTCCCATTAATTGTGATAATACAAGTGCCATTAATCTAACTAAAAATCCAATTCAGCATTCAAGAACTAAACATATTGAGATAAGACATCACTTCATAAGAGATCATGTACTGAATGGTGATGTGACACTTCAATTTGTTTGTACTGATGATCAAATTAGCTGACATTTTTACAAAACCCTTAAGTGAAGAGAGATTTAGTGTGCTTAGGAGGGGATTAGGAGTGATTGATCCATCCTAATGGTAGTTTCCACTAGATTCATTGATTTTGATGATTAGATTGTGGTTAAAATAGAGTTTCTTTTCAATGATCATCAAATCAGATCATAATTTAGTGATTTTCCCTCATTCGGCACGAACATAGCATGATTTTTAGGTGCATGCCAAAGTTCGAGACGACTCGAGTAAGTTTCAGAGTCGGCTCATAAGGGGGAGTCGACTCGCACATTTACGGGAGTCGACTCGAGGTCAATGGCCGCAGAGGGTGAGTCGACTCGCATACAGTCGGGAGTCGACTCGAGGTCAATAGGCGCATAAGAAGAGTCGACTCGCGCATATTTTGGAGTCGACTCGAGGTCGAGTCGACTCGCAACTCAGTGGAGTCGACTCGCAGTCGGGATCCGACTTTTTAACCCTAATTTCATCGCTTAGAAAACATTTCTTTTCACCGCCGCCACTGTTCAAAACCCTAGAGTCGACTCGTAGATCGTCTCCGGCCGCCCCTAGGTCCTTTTTCCGTCGATTTTTCATCGCCCATTAGGTTTTCATCCCATTCTAGGTCAACCATGCCTCGCGAATCCGTTGTCTCAAGCCGGAAGAGGCCCCATTCCGCGACCGGTGCCGAGCGGCGTTCCAAGGCTCGGAACGACCCCGTGAGGCCACAACCTCCGGCTCATTCCCCGTCGAGGGCGGTTCCCGCGAGGCCGTGCGCCGGGAAGGCGGTCTCCACCGGGAGATATGTCGATTTCGACTATCTCTCCCGGGAGGGCTTCACCATAGGTGAGAGATTGCGTGTCCAGGGCTTAGAATATTTTCTTACGTTAGATCTCCCCACATACCCTGGATTAGTTAGAGAGTTTTACGGTACCGTGCATCGGGGAGATGGGGGTATCGAGGGCACGGTAGCCGGTGTCCCTCTGTTTGTTACGGAGGATCTTATTGCCCACATCCTCCACCTTCCACAAGTAGGGGTGGCTCCCACACACCCCGAGGACAGGACTGAGGCCCTTACGGCCATACTAGGATATCCTCCTCAGTCCCCTTTAGACGAGGTATCCGCTAGCTCACTTCCTGTTGAGGTGCGGATCCTCCTGAGTATTTTGTCTAGGTCCATTTTTCCGAAGACTGGCCGCTTCGATTTTGTGTCTGAGAGAGACCTCGCCCTTATGTTTTATATTCTTCAGGACACCCAATCAACTTTCCCAAACTCATTTATAGATATCTGTGTGAGCCCCTAGATAGACCTAGGCTCACCCTCCCCTACGGTATGATGTTCACTCTGTTGTTTAGGGAGTACGAGATTCCCATTCCTGAGGGGGAACCCTCTAAGGCGTTGCGATGGACTGATCGCATGCGTCCGGGGACCCTACACAGGATGGAGTTTCGGAAGGTAGAGGGAACATGGGTTAGGAAGTCATCCACCTCCACACATACCTCCAGACACTCTCCTAGCCCTGAGCCAGATTTTGACTATCCTGACTTTCCCTCCACTTCTGCTCCTACCACCTCAGCCGGACCTTCCTCCTCAGCTCCACCACCTATGGAGGTCCGGATCGCTCCTGAGCAGCTCCTGGAGTTGCGGCAGGAGATTGTTAGAGACCTGCGAGATGAGCTACTTCGGGAGCTCCGAGGTTCAGTGCCAGCTCCCACTCCTGCACCCACATCTTCTGAGTTGGTCCCTTCCTTGACAGCCGTGACTGACATGACGGCCCATGTACGGGAAGAGATCTACAATGTGAGGAGTTTGATTCAGGCTCAGTTTTCCAGTATGAGTGAGGTCACGGGCATCACTCGGAAGATGCGCGATGACATCCGGAAGGACATGAGCACCACTACCCAGGGGGCCGAGCACTTGTCGAATGTGCTCATCGACAAGCTGGACGCACTGCAGAAGTCGGTCCTCGAGCTCGATACGACACAGAGCAGGGCCATTCAGGCCATTATCCGACAGCTCGAGTACGTCACCAATGCGGTCCAAGCACTGGTTGAGCGCATGCCTCGGGGAGCCACATCCTCGAGAGGAGGAGATACATCCTCGAGAGGGGGAGCCACATCCTCGAGAGGAGGAGCTACATCCTTGAGGAGACCGTAGCTGCTTTTGTGTTTTATTTTGACATGTACTGTTTTGCTTTACTTATTGTATTCTCAAATGTATTCACATACACATCAATACAATGAGTAGACATCTTATCTTCATTTCTGTGCAATTTGATCTATGATTGATTGTGTGTTCTGCTTACCTCCTTTTTTTTTGATACGATGACAAAAAGGGGGAGAAATATTGAATAGATATGTAAATGGAATCAACATAAAAGAAATCAAAATGAGAATCAAAAATTAAAACATAATTTGTTCTTAGTGGATTTGGTACCTCGAGGCTCATTATCTCTCTTTTGGGGCTCCTAATGGAGTAATCTCCAGAATCTATTCAAGGGATATTCGGAGATTAGCTGAATCCAACTCAAGAACAAATTGACAGATTTTCCCTGTAAATACCAAAATTTAAAATTCAAAAACTTCAATATACTAAAAGGAAATTCAGAGAATCAAAACATAGTAGAATGCATATGTTGAGGGGGAGAATCTAAATTTTTAAGAAAGCCAAATCATTAAATATATATAAGCCAAACAATTGATTGCATGATATGAAGGCTTATATAATTCCAAATGAAAGGGGGAGTTTTAACTCCAAAAATTTATTGTTTCACACCTTTCAAGCTTGGATATATTAAATTACCAGACATATGAATTCATTTATGGATTTATTTTCTTGTTTATTGAGCAATTCACTTTACATATACTCAAAGTTTTGTCATCATCAAAAAGGGAGAGATTGTGGAGTGATTGATTAAAACCCCTATTTGATTTTGATGAGCTCAAAGCATTTGAGTATATCTTATGTTTACTAATGAATTCAATTAAGTGTTTCAGTGAAAATCGTGTCTAAGTGTTTCTAGACTTGGTTCAAGATATTTTGGATAAGGTATGAAGTCAGTTTGAACTAAAGTCTGAGATTCGAGTCGACTCCAGGATATTACGAGTCGACTCCAAGCATATCAGAATCACTGGCACGGGCTCGAGTCGACTCCAGACCAGTACGAGTCGACTCCGACTTAGAACAGACAGACGAACAGAAAGCATCAACTTAAAACCTGTCAGCGAGTCGACTCCTGAAGTGCGCGAGTCGACTCCGATGCTTACCGAGTCGACTCCGGAGTAATATGAGTCGACTCCAAGAAGCTACAGACAGAAAAGTCAGAGAGCGTTATTTCGACCCTGAGATTCGAGTCGACTCCTGTGGAACGCGAGTCGACTCCGATGGTTGGTAGGTCGACTCCAAAGATAGTGAGAGTCGACTCTCAGCAGTACACAAGGCAAAAGTCAGAGAGCATTTTTCGGACTCTGAGATTCGAGTCGACTCCCGCATTGCACGAGTCGACTCCGAGACACCGCGACCCCAAAGAAGACAGAAGACAAATTTGCTGTCTCTGAGATTCGAGTCGACTCCCAGACAGCTCGAGTCGACTCCAAGGCAGCGCTTCACTAAAAACACAGAAGACTAAGTTTCGGAAACTGAGAGCCGAGTCGACTCCGGAACAGTTCGAGTCGACTCCAAGACTGGACGAGCCAAAAGACAGTAGATCGAGAGTTCGGGCTCTGAGCGCCGAGTCGACTCCCAGGATTGTCGAGTCGACTCGAGTGGGCCAAGTTGAAAACTGGCTCCGTGGATTTCATGAGATGAGCCGACTCCGAAAATGCCAAGTCAGCTCCAGAAGTTGGCGAGTCGACTCCGGGTCAAGACGAGTCGACTCCCAGTCGAAGAGGCGACTTTAATTCAAATCCGGAACAGTTGCCGAGTCGACTCCAGAAAAGCATGAGTCGACTCCCGCTACAGCCGAGTCGACTCCTGATCGCGCGAGTCGACTCCAACCCACCAACGGACATATTGTCAGGCTGTGCAGAATGTGCAGAACGGGCAGAAAAAGGTCTCTAACGGCTAGTTTCCGTGGGGGATGGCTTAAATAGCCACAGAAGACTGTAGCAAGGTAGAGAACAACCATTCCACTCAAAGTAATCAAGCTTTCAATCTCTGCAACCTGGTTTTCAACGAAAAAGAGGGAAGAGCAACATTAACTGCATCCACCTACTTCTTCCCAACATTGAAAGAGATCTCCTCCTGCATTCAAGTCGACCAGACATTCAAGAGGAGACCCGAAGTTCAAGAAGCCCTACTCTACTCCAACTCAAACGTGTTTGAGGGCTTCTAACTTCTCTTTTGTTTATATTGTTATTTATCTGCTTTTGAGAAGCTCTGTTTTTCTGTTACTCCTTTTTACTTCCATCTTGTCTTTGCTTGGTTCAATCGGGAGATTGAATCAAGGGTATAGAGGTTGGTTGGTGAGCCGAGTGTAAAACCAACGTGTGTAAGGGTTCGATTGTGATCCCGGAAAAACAATCGGGGTGGTTCTAGTCGGTAAGCCTGGGAAAACCGACCGAGTTCGTTGTGAGCTCGTAAAACAACAAGTTTGGTTGTGAGCTTGGAAAACAACCGGCTGTAATCCAAGAGGTTATAGTGAATTCCCAAGTGAGGCGTGGGGAGTGGACGTAGGAGCAAGGGTTAGCTCCGAACCACTATAAACATCGTGTTTGTGATTGCTTGTCTCTCTTTCTCTCATTCTCATTTCACTCAAAGCACATAGCAACTAATTAATCACCTTGCAAAAGTATTAATTAGTCATCTACAAAAGTTTTAATTGTAAAATTATTTTAAAACCCAATTCACCCCCCCTCTTGGGTTGTCTATCTGGGCAACAGACTGTGTTCTTAATTTTTATCTTTTGGAGAGGCATGCAAATTGGCTACAAGCCTTTTAAAATAAAAACAAAAATAGTTTTAGGAAGATCCATCTTTGGTATAGCATGAAGTGTCTACCTAAGTATGCTAATCTAGGGTGCGGCACACCTCATCTTCCTTGGCTTGGATCATCTTAGACTACTTTAGCAAACATGAATAGTAAATGGCATGCTCAAGGTTTAAACATCATAAAAGAATTTTTCATTGAGAATGAGAATTTAAAAAAACTCCAAAAAGATTAAAAGAGTAAAAACTACAATGCCCTGATACATCGCTAGGGCTTCATCCAGCCCTAGACTAGATGTTTAGCTGCACATGGCTTCCGAATGACCTCCCATCTTCATGTGAAAATCTTCCGCTCCGTTTGGCATCCCTCTATTCCCAAAATATCCCAAAGTGTTCTCTCCCCACCCTCCTTTCTTTTTTTTTTTTTATTTCTTTCTCTTCAAAATAGAGCATCCTCTATTTTCTATCTTCGAATCGAGCTCTCTCCCCTGCCTCCTTGCTCTCGTCTTCCTCTTATAGATCGTCGAAGACCCAGCGATCAATTCCCAGAGAGGAGGAGGGCGTGGTCTGCGGTCTTTGATCTCGCGGAGGCTGGATTATGGGCGCTGTTTTACACGGCTGATGGCTGGAGATAGGCGTGATCCGTGGAGCTCGGACGTGGAAGAGCTTGGCTTACAGGATGCTGGGGCTTCCTTCATGGATGGCTGGAGGATCCGACGGATGCATTACGGGCGAATTACTGGGAGATTGGATCACGGAAGAGGAGGATACACTGGGAGATTGGATGATCGCTGGCTACACACAGCTGATGGCGGAACACCCGAGGATGCTAGGAGGAGGCGATCACGCTTGGAGCTGGGAATCCGGAAGAGGAAGAGTCGCTACGCCATTTCTAGGATTCGGAAGCTGGTGGCTGGACGGACGATGATCATGGAGGATATTTGGTGTGAATGCGGGAGGGCTGAAGAAGAAGGTGGCTGGATCGGTGGCTCCGGATGCTCCGTGGATGGCTGATCACGGACGGCTGGGAAGAGAGGCTGGCCGCGGGATCGACGGGAGGACACCGTGGAAGATGGACGGCCGCGGGATCGATGGGAAGACACCGTGGAAGATGGACGGTCGTTATGCTCTGCGGGAGGAAGAAAAAGAACAGTGAAATTTCGTAACACTGTTCATATGAACAGTGTTTTCACGGAACACTGTTCATGTGAACAGTGTCATTTCAATAATTGGGTGAAAAGTTCTTTTTTTCTTGTTCTATTTTGATGTGAAAATGGGCATATGTGAATTGAAAACAAAGGTCTCCCCTGTTTCGCTTAGTTTGGAAACGTGATACGGATATGGGAATTTCTGAACCATTGGATTGCTTGGGGGAGCCACGGACAGTGGTCGCGGGAAAGGAATGAGATTGGTTGGGAATTGGCTTTGGATTTGAGGTGGGTCATGATTGTTGATTTGCTTGAACTTGTTCTCGAGCCCAATGTCATTTAAATTTAATTCTTGCTAAACTGCTTTAGGCCGAACTCAACAAGATTAAAAACAAGATCGTGACTTAATAAAAAGGGTTAATTAAATCTTTTTCCCCCTACAAAAATAATTATCTAATCAGAACCAAAACCCATTTAATTATACCTTAGCTTGATTACAACTCCATCAGGTTACCAAACCGGATCAACACAATCTCCTCCTTATATGTTTTCCTATAGTTTTCATGAAAGATCGCAACCAAGAGAGAGACAAGTTCAGAGTCTAGTTTAAGAAAAAAATTATTTACTTCTTACCATATTTTAAATTTATTTCAATAATTATTCAATTTCATGGTAAAATATGTATTTATCAGTTTAAGAACATTGATAAGTGCTATGGAAAGATAACTAAATTATAAATTATTCAGCACTTATCAGAGGTATAAATGGAAGGAGTGAAGTACTCCTTTAGCAGTTTGGGTTGTTCTTCGGCCATCTCGACAAGTGGTGTAGATCCTATGGTTCTATGGGTGCAGATTTCGGCTCGAAGAGCCCTAATAGAACGCTTTATTTCAGAATTAAAAGGTACTAATTCAGAAGATCTCGAACGACACCCTAGCATACACTAATACTCTTCTAATCAGTCAAGTACAATCAAACATGCACTAAAAGAAAAGCACATCAAATCCTTGTATTTGTCCTAAAATCACTAGACAGCTCCTAACTGGTTTGAAGATGGCACCTAAACCTCCAATCCGATCTAATGAACTGAGTTGATCAGGTAAGCTCCCAGATAAGTGGGGGGGTCACGATGCGTTGCAAAGATCCCACTTAAAAATCACTTGCCTTGAACAGATGAACTGTCTCCCTTATAGAGACAAAGCTTGCCTAGACATCAACTGAGCCACAGAGCGAAATTGGTGCAACTTTCGGTGATCTTCGTCCTATTGAGCTCAAATGTCCCTAGGGGCCAACGTCTAATTGATTTTAACTAAAGTGATAGCTATGTGAGAAATGATTCACCTAATTTGGGCAAGAATCTGGTGATGAAATTTAGTTCTTATCTTGTTGGGGTGATTGCCCTTACTATGTGTGGATTAATTGGTGTATGTGTATCAAGCAAGCATTCACACTTTTGCTGAAATTAAAATCAAACAATCACCACAAAATTTCAAGCTAATTGGGAATCAATTTAAATACGAAAGGTTTAGAGGTTACGAAAGAAAATTTTTCCAGCAATTTTTTTTTTTTAGGCAAACCTCTACAGCATTCCTTTTCCAGCAGTTCCCTTTTTGATCATCCCAGATTTCTTCTTTGATTCGTGATCAAATAATACCAAGAGAAAAATCAAAAATTAGTAAGAGAGGAAAAAAAAAGATAAGGAAAGTAGCAAAAATAGAAAATATTTTTATTTTATTTTAGATATATATTATTTTTGAAAGTATTTTTTTTATGAAGAGAAAAACAACTATGCTAGCAATCCCCTGCAACGGCACCAAAAATTGATAGTCAACTTTAAAGACCACGCAATAGCACGTATCTGGTAGGATAGTGATTACGGGCATCAATCCACAGGGATTGGGGTACAGTTGTTTTCTTAAAAATATTTTAAAAAGAGAGTTTGTGAAGAAAATTAAACTAAAAAATTTAATAAAAATGCAATTGACAATGATATGAGTAGAAGGAACCTAGGGCAAAGGAATTCACCACTAACATAAGAATAAGGGTTATTTGTAACTTAATTTATTTTTGGATTAACATGCAAATTGGCTAAAAGCCTAATAAGCATTTAAATAGAAATTCACAAAAGCAATTTGGGAATAATCCATCTTCAGTTGGCATGAAATGTCTACCCTAATTTAAGATGGTAGCACACCACATCTTCCTTAAGCATGGACTATCTTATATTTACTTAGTGATCATGAAGAACAGTTGTATAAACTTCATATTTAAAATCACAGAAATTAAACATGAGATAAAAGAGGATATTCATTAAAAACAATAAGTTCATACAACTCCAAGAATTTAAAATTAAATACATAAAACCTGTATCCCTTTGTTAGGGCTGCATCCAACCCTAATGAAGAGCTTAGTCTTCCATGGAATGGGGAATGACAGCAGCGATGTAGAGGACTCCCATCACGGCTATCTTCTTCCTTTCTCCATCTTCTCCCTTCTCTGGCCTCTGCAGGAACTTCCTAGATGCCGAACTCTTCCAATTTTTGGGCGAGAAAAAGAATGCTCCTCCTTCACGTCCTGACTCCCTTTTTATAAGCTGCCCCCACTCCCTCTCTACTTCCCTATCTCAAGTGCCAGATAAGGATGGAAAGATTGAGGTGATCCCTTCATTGGAATAGTGCTCACGGTTAAGAGGAGATGAGGATGAATTGTGGAGAAGGCGCGTGAAGTTGCTGGGAGCTAGAACTTGTCCGTGGCTAGGATAACGATCCATGAAGCTGGGGAAAAGCATGGACGGTTGGATGGTTTATGCTGAAGAACTGAATCCGTGGATGGAGGAAGCCTTGAATCGCAGACGATGGACGTTGAGAAGGTCTTTGATCTGTTCCGATGCATGGGAAAACAGTGGGTTTGAGAGGATCTCGGAGGCTCTGGGAGCAACTCACGGACGCTGGGATGAATTCGTGGAAGGAAGAAAAGCTGGAGATGGAGCTAATCCGGATGCTGGGAAGCTTGGATTTGGCTCTATCTTGGCTTAGATCTAGCGGAAGAAGCTAAGAGGTTCGGAGAAGGATCGGGTGATGCAGATGACGTGGAAGGAAATGAAATGAAGGAGGAGCTTGGCGATGGAGCTCTATTCCGAACGGAATAGCTGGCCGGGTGTTGGATTTGGTTCTGTTTGGATGCCGTGAATGCAGGGGAGTTCGGAAGGGAGTGATCCGTGGGAGATGGGACTCCGGAATGCGGAAGATCTTATGCGAATAGCCAAGACGAGCGTGAAGCTGATCGGATCTCGGCTGGGAATGATGAGAAGAAATTTATGAAGACGTTGGATGTGATTCAGAGAAGAGGATGTTGGAAATTGTATCCTAAATGTCAATCGTTAGCATATTGATGATTGAATTTTGTAAATGAATTGACAAATTAATAAAGTGTTATTTGGCATTATTCATCATTTCATCTTCAAATGAACTCTTATATGATGAAGTTCTTAGGACTTATGTTATGATAAAGAAGGATTTATCTTCGAGTTCTTAAACTTGTTCGCGACCAAATGATATGTTGTTACTAGGACGACAGCATTATCGAGATTAGATCGTTGTATGATATATACGTTGGTTGTCCTCTTAACCAAGGAGTGTGGAGACACTGGTATGCCACATAGGTGAAGTGTAGGAGTACATTTCACTGAACGTGACCAATTTCGGAATGCTCTACTGTCAAAAGATGTTCCGAGTGGATATGGGTATAAATTTGGCCCTCTGACCTGAGATCGCAACCTGTGACTAACAAGCAACTCATTGTACTTTGGTACTGGACTACCTGGATTTTTAATTCAGTGACGGAAGATCACTGGGTGCAGTCAAGTACTTGCGTAGTCAGTTGTGGGACGAGGTGGAATTGACTCCTCCTGGAAACAGAAAATAATGTCTTATGATTAATTTAGCAAAACCTTGGCCAGAGTAATCCCAGTGAGGAGTCACGGGATATCTAAAGTTAATCACATAATGGATGTACTAATTGTAGGGTTGACAGTAAGCTCTAAGTCATCCTGGCATTAGGAGTCAAAGGGATTGAATTATACAGTAACCATAGTTTAGAGTTCCAGAATATTTGCTTCGCATATATTTGGCCTATCCAGACGTGGGGTACCATTGCTAGATGGTCACATCGATTAGTGTAGGAAGTCGTTCCTATACTACCGACTTAGGTTCGAACCTATGAGGTCACACGCATAGAAGATTTCTGATTGATCAAGAAGGCTGATGAATGATTAAGAATCATTCAGAGATAATTTGGTCAATTCGATTGGTAAATTATCTTATAAAATAATTAAAGTAATCATCGGAGGATTAATTAGTAATTAGTTTGCTAATGAACTCAATTGGATTGAGTAATTAGACTAAGGATGAGCCAAATTGAATTAGATTCAATTGTAGGCTCAATCAGGATTTTTGACTTGATTGGATTAGGTCTGAATCAAGAGGACTTAGGTTGACCAAATTAAATTAGATTAAATTTGTGCTTAATTAGGGATTGACCTAATTAGATTAGGTTCAACCCATGGTAATTAGATCATTCTAATTGTTAGGATTTAATTAAATTAAATGGGTTTGATCTGAAATTGTTCGGATTTTGAAATCCACATGTCAAATATCCATGCATGGCACCATAAATTGATTTTTAATAAGATTAAAAATTAATTTAATTTATTTAATGGTGCCATCGGACACTTGGCAACATCATGGACTTCTTTCATCATCAGATGGGGTGACATGGAGAGATAAATTCATGAAAAGAATTGGATAAGGTCAAATTCTCTCTCTTCATGGCATATGTCATCCTTATCTTTATCTCACTTCTAATTAAGGTTGAATTTTGAATTTAATCACCACAAAATCACCACGTGACCCTCTAATCTGATTGGAGGCATGGAAATTTTGAAATTGAAAGAGGAAAGTGGCAACATGATGAATGGTTTAGATTAGATCAAGCTTCATCATGTAATGGCGCATGAACTTGAATTTTAAATTCAAAATTTAAAACCCCATAAAATCCTCCTCAAATATGGGATGGTTGGCATGAAGTTAGAGGGGATAGCAACATTAAAAGGACCTCCATCAGCTGGTGGTCGAATTCAAGAAAAAAAGAGAGAAAAAGAAGAAAAAAAAGGGAAAAGAAAAGAGAGGAACCCTAGTTCATGCATGGAAAATTCTGCATTCAGTCTAGCCGACTTCTTCCTCCTCTAAGTCCATCACGCCATTAGTGTTAGGGGTCCCTGATCATAAGAGTCTTTAGATCAGATCTAAGTCCTCTTCAATCCCTCTAAACCTTTCCTCCAAGTTCTTCCAAGAAGGTGGATCAAAAGTTGATAGCATTGGGAAAATCAAATTTTTCAGCCTCAAGAAATTCTGCGCAAGCTAGCACTTCCGCAGGATTGGATCTCTTCAGGAACTTCGCGTGTACTTCTCGTAGAGGCCATTCGTGTGCGTGGCTACGAAGTCAAGGATCAGATCCACAAGTTTCTTCTATCATAAAAGGTATTAATCCCACATCAATATTTTATTTTGAGTCAGGGTCTAGATCTGATTCCTCGAGATTTTACCCTCCTTTGGGGCTCCTCACAGAGTTATATCCAGAATCCATTCGATGGATATTCGGAGATTAATCAGAATAGAGTGTATCTTTCAGATCTGATAGTTAATCATGCATGAAAGTTTTAGCATAATTGTTTAAACGATTTCGGCATAATCCTATGTGTTCTTAAGATGCTGATTTCTAGATTTGATTTTGTAAGCATGCATGAATTAAATTATTTGATTTGATTTTTTCGCTGCATTTTAAAACTTTAGTCAATGGGCTACACACAAGCACTAATCATGATAAGAAAATGGCTCAACAAAATTCAAAAACCATGAAGCTGTTATATTGTGCATTAGATGAGAATGAGTTTAATTGCATATCTTCTTGCATAACTGCTAAAGACATATGAAATATGCTAGAGGCTAAATATGAAAGTACTAACATTTTTAGTGAATCTGAAATTAGCTCTGAAGAAGATGAGAGGCAAGCTGATATTGAGAACCTAAGCCTTGTGGCACACAAGGATGAGGTATGTATTGAAACACAAAGTGTCTCCTGAATATGAAGTATATGATAAAATTGAAAATGATTTTACACTTGATAAGTTACATGATGCATTTCTTGATCTAATGAAAGAACATAAGAAACTCATTTGTAAAAATAAGAACCTGACGAATGAAAAGAAAACCCTAGTAAATGAAAAATTGAAATTGTCTAATTATTATGAAACATTAATTAAGAAACATACTAATGAAACTAAAATCTTAATTGAGAAAAATAAAGAATTAAATCAAAAAACCAACTTCTCACTGAAAGCTATGATAAACTTAAGAAAAATAATGAATTGCTTTCAGAAGATAATAGAAGATTAACTAAAGAAGTTGACAAATTGAAACCTGTTGTTGAAAGATTTACTTTCAGCTCTGAAAAATTAAATCTAATGATAAATAATCAAATAGCTGAATTTGATAAAGTTGGATTGGGATATCAACCTTGGTACACCCAAAAATCTTTCAAGAATATATTGTTAAAACAGTTTCTAATTATTTTAAAATAGATTCTTATAATGTTGATAAACAGGAACAAAAGCTAAGCAAAATCTCTTCTGTTGTTTCTAAATCTATACATTACAAATTTGATGAACCTAAAAGGCAAAAACAGAAAATTGTAAGTTAATCTACTACTCATGTTAAATCTATGTTTGTTAAATTTAATAAGAGTATGCAGAAATACATTTCTTGTAATCCTAAAACCTGCAAACTAATAAACAAAATAGCTATTAAGAGAATATGGGTTCCAAAAGAAACAATTATAGCTAACCTACAAGGACCCAAAAGAGCTTGGGTTCCTAAGTTGAAAATCTGAATATTTTCTGCAGGTGTGTCTAGCACTCAAGGCTCCAACAAAAAAATGTTAATTTAGACATTGGGTGTTCTAGACATATATTAAAAAATGAGACTTAAAATATAATTAAGAAGAGTGACTAAAATGGAAGAAATAATGAAATTAGTAATCCTTGCATCCTCTCATATTGAAATTGTAGCTAGTATTAATCATTTCTGTGATATAAGTGATACTTTTGGTATGAAAAGAAAATATATCCAAATCACTCCATCTTTCTATATTATGCTTCAGTTATTGATGGATAATTTGCTTAATCAATACTCTTAGAATAACTCTTTGAATTCTCTATATGCTTGATTGAGAGTTCTTATCCATGGCATTATCTTCTATTGATTATAAACATAAGAATGTCTACTTGGTATATTTTTTTTAAATATATGCATTAAGAATACCAAGATTAAAGAGTCTAGTTTTGGCATATAAAATCAACTCATACTAGTATGGACTTAATCTCAAAAGACCTTGTCATTGGTTCACTTAGATTAATTTTTGCAAGGTCAAAGTTTGCTATGTATGTCATCTAGAAAAATAAACTAGAATCATTTCTAAATCTGAAAATATTGTTTTCACCTTTAGCCTTTGAAAATTCTCCATAAGAACTTATTTGGATCTCTAGGATTGTGAACCTAGGAGATAAGCTTTCTGATTTTGTAATTGTGGAAAATTTTTCAAAGCTAATATTGGTTTTGTTCTTGGCACTTAAATTAAAATATTTTCTGCATTGGCACAAACTCACAAAAAGGGTTCAAATGAAAAAGATTTGCAAACTATGAAAATAAAATTGTATCATGGCATAGTTTTGAAAACCAATTTCTTATTGAGTTGTGCACAGAAAATAATATTGAATACAATTGTTTCTACACCAAGAACACCATAAATAAAATAGAGTTGATAGAATCCTTGAAGAAATGAAAAAGACAATGTTGTATGATAGTCATCTACTTAAATGATTTCTGTTAAAAGCTATCATCATTGCTTGTCATACATATGGTTTCTATTAGAAAACTCCTTTTGATCTTCTGAAAAATAGAAAATGATATATTGTATATTTTTTATATTTTTCAGTCATACATGTCATGCTTGATATGTTCTTATGAAAATAATGTCAAATCTGATAAAACAAATATTTCTTTGGATATTAATCTTCAAGCAATGCATATAGAATATTCAATGAAAAGATACTAGTTGTAGAGATATCAATTCATACTATTCTTATTAAAACTAGATCCTTTATTGAGAATATAGTTTAACATTTTGATTCTATGTAACAATCTGAATTTTGATAGAAACAACTGTTTAAGATAATTTGATTAAAACTTAGCTAGCACGTCTTATTGATAGTTATCTTAAGCAAATAGAATCTAAGCTAAATTGATTCTGAAAACAAGAAATTGATTTAACCTTGATGAATCTTCCTATTGCCTCACATGCTTGTTCTTGAACCATCTTGGTTAATGAAACTATCTCTTTAGTTCAAGTGACATGTGCTTGCTTATATTTAGGCAATCTCTTGAGTAAAGTGACTCAACATTCAATTATTGTCATATCTTATGTTGAGTCATCTAGTTAAGAAATATGTTGTATGAATGTTTTGTATCTTGAAGCAACTAATGACTTTCTTTCAAGAAAGAAAAGAAGTTTGTTAATAATGCAGGATCCTTGAGCAAGAAAATGAGAGATTTCAACTTGAAGGACACCTCCACATAAGATACAATAAACATTCCCTTGCAAACAAAAAAAAGGGAGAGATTTTCTTCAGCCAAGGGTGTAAAGAATCTAAAAGGTATTTGGCTTGAAGAATGCTAAATGCACTGGTAATCTAAACTCTTCTCTTGTGAGTTAGTTGAGCAAAATCAATAGTCTGAAATTATATGGTAGCATGATTAAACCTTTAATTGCTGATCATCTTGATATCATGCTTCATTCTCATGCTAGTGATAATTGTTTCATGGTGTGATTAAATTGAAGTTTACCTTTTCCTATATAATGCATAACCATGAAATACACAAGCTTATGCCTCAAACCTCTAATTCAAAATAACTTGTGATAAGCTATGAATCATTGGGCATAATGAAAATGCTGTTTGCATGGTATATATTTATATGCAGCATATTAGATTAATTTTTTATTCTGCTCTTTCATGTAATTACTTGAAATAATAAAAAGAAAGAGAGATAAAGAAAAGAAAATGAACAATTATTCAAGGGAAGTAAAATCTAAGTAAAGGCAAATACTCCAATCTTTAGAAAAAGCAAAACAAGCATAATATATTTGGCACATTTGTGAGACTAATATGAACATTCCTTTTGGAAGAGATAAAATCCGTAATTAATTACAGAAAAAGTTTGAAGTGAACATTTTAACCCTTCTATATTGCTCATCATAGGGATGGTGCCAATGGGGAGGCTAGTGGTAGTACCCGGCACTATTTGACCCAACTATTCGGTGTAGGGCATATTAGGGACGGCACAAGAGGGAGGCTAGTGGTAGTACCTCGTGCCCCTTCCAACTCCACCGGATAGGGAGCAAATAGAGTATAGAGCATAGAAAAGTAAAACCAAAAGAAATGAAGATTAGAATATCCACTGAGTGGTTAAAGGAGGAAATTCAAAAATGAGGAAATGAATGACAAGATAAATGAAAGTATATAAAAAGCTTGTGAAAAGCCAAATGAAGTTTCGATCACTTGAAAACACACCTTAAGGATAAAAGCTTAAACTTAATTTAAAAATGCTTCTATCATTGCATTTTTGTAACTTTCATTATATACTTCAATGATTGCATCATTTTGGGGAATAACTCAATATGATTTCTAGATGAAAACTACGGTTTAAGAAAAAATAGAATTACTTTGGATACCTTGGTTGTTTGCTCCGATACGCATCTGAAACATATCATTTTTTATCTTATAAGTGTACTGAAATTGGTCTAAATGATGTATTTTTCAATGATCTTGATTGCAAATAAATGGTTCTAAACATATGATATTATTTTGATATTAAAAAGATTTATGGTGCTTCATATATACATTGCTGAAAAACTATGACTAAGAAATTAATATTTTGAATATACACTCCTACATAATTAAATGCTTCTATCATTAAAAAGAAAAGCTATTTTTAAGAAGAGAGTTAATGATCCTAAAGCTTAGAATATTTCAACTCACTTCAATAATTCTTATAGAAAAGAAAATGTAATTACTTTTGAAAGAAACTTGAGCTTCAAAAGAATTATTTTCTGATTAATATCTCCATACATATTCAAAAAAAATAAGAGGAAATATAATTTATTCTTGGAAGATTAAAAAGAGTGATTGCTATAAATTTTGAAAAATTCTAGATCACTCTACATTCTTGATATTATAGAAGAACAAAAAAAAAAGGTTTGAAAGAAAATGCATCTTTTGAGGGGGAGCTTTAAATACTCAATCTCTTTATTGAAAATTATCTTCAAACTCTAAACTCTCAAATGGAATGATTAATTAAGGGGGAGAAAGAAAATTTCAGAGTGAGAGATCATATAGAACTTAATCGTATAAATTCGCATCTAAAGATGAGACAAAGAATACTAAATGTAAAGTGGTATTAAACTTTGTGCTTCATTGAATATCTTTTGAAAGTTGGATTTCCATCTGTATTCATCGGTAAATCATTTATTTCTGAAAATTTAATTGAAAAGGATTCCATCTGTCTTAGTTTCGAAAATTTATCTTGGAATCTACTTATGAGTTCTTATTGGCTTGCACTTTAGTGTTTCAATCCTGAGCCAATTCATTTTAATTGATTTTGATTCTATGATCTTTAAAGGAGTAAAAGAAAGTCTTTAAGAGAGCTTTAAAAGAACTTTCAAAGCCCTGAATTTTATGTATCCTACATTGCATAAATTCATATTTTGGTATCTATGCTCCAATACTTTTATATCATGAAAGAACTTTGAAGTCATTAAGAATTAAGGATTCAACATAATCTTATGCTTTTCGAGTATATAAGTTTTGATCTTTATCTGCTCTTATACTATACTCTAAAAATTAATTAGATTGCTCTCATGTTGCTATATACTTAATATATTAAAAAAAAAAGGGTATTGGATTTTCATTCGTGCTTTCTTTGAATATTATTCTTGATACTCCTTGAAATAACTTGAAAAAGATTCCATCTACACTTGATTTCAAAACTATCTTTGGAATCTACATTTAGAGATCACTTCTGGCTTACATCCTTAATATCTCATTCCTAAAGCCAAACACATAGAAATAAGATATCATTTTATTAGGGATCGTGTGCAAAATGGAAACATATGTACTGAGCATATATGGACTGAAAAACAATTAGCCGACATATTCACAAAATCCTTGAGTGAAGATAGATTATGCACGCTAAGGAGGGAATTAGGCATATGTGATCCTTTTTATTGAAGAGATATAAAAGGGAGCAAGCAGTCTCATGATACATTCCTCCCATTTCTAAAAACCTATGAAACATGAGTCAAACTTGTAATCTATAGATTCCTTACTCATGTATCATTGTCCCAGAAAGAATTTGTAAGGATTGGAAGCAAGAAAAATTTTTAGAAGCGAAAAGAAAGAGAAAGGAAAAATTTTTGAACTTGGGTCGACCGAACCCAGAATAGGGTCGACCCAACGTTGAGTCGACCCAAGAAAATTCTTGAGTCGACCCAACGTCGGGACCCCACTATTAAAAGGGGGACCCGTGAGCTATCTAGGGCACTGTTTACCCTTTGTTCTCTTCCGAAAATCCTATTTCCCACTCTCAAATCTTCTCCAATCATCTCCAAACAGTAGATTACTTCAATATCTTGGAGAAATGGGACCCAAGAGAGCCGTAGCCAAGCGATCCGGGAGAGTCTCACGATCTTGTTTAGAGCCTAGGATATGTATCTAGTTCTCATATGTATTTTGTGTTGATCATGTATTTTGAACCTTGATTGAGGAACATTGTATTTGCTTTTGTTTTTGGCATGATTGTACTAAAATGTTCCTATTTTGATCAATGAAGTTTGAATGTTTGTTATTTATTGTGTCTTTTTCCATGTACCTATTTGATGATAACAAAAAGGGGGAGAAGTAAAGAAAGAGTAATAGGGGAGAAGTAAAGATAGAGTAAATAGAGTAACAAAAAGGGGGAGAAGTAAAGAAAGAGTAATAAGGGAGAAGTAAAGATAGAGTAATAAGAGGAGAAGTAAAGAAAGAAGGAGAAATAACGAAATAACTTGTAAAACAACTTGAAAATCATATAGAAAAGCATATGCATCCGAGGGGGAGCAATTCAAAAAGTCAAATTGGCAACATTTAAATGATATAGGGGGAGACTTCACTCTTATATATGAAAAGCTGAAATTCAGCAAGTTAAGCCCTTTCAAAAAACTGATTTTAAAATAAGTATCAATAGGCTCATACTATTTATTTTGTAATCATCAAAAAGGGGGAGATTGAGAATGATAGTATTATTTTGATGATTAACAAGCATTTAACAAGAGTATGTTATAAGTTAAAACGATACTTCATTTATAAGTCTGTTACTCTCAGTATATTTGTATAAATTGATATAGATACATTTCATTGTTTATATGAATGAATCTAACCTTGAGATGCAGCAAAGTGTGGATTGAGTCGACCCAAAGGATGATTGGGTCGACCCCGGCACATCAAGAAATCATTTGGCACACTTCTGCAAAAATGGTGTTGGGAACCCGCCCATGCCGCTGATATTTCAAAAATTTTTCAGATGGCAGCGGAAAGGGGGCATGTGCGGGATCGACGTTCATCGCATGAACGTTGTTTCGAGACCTTTCGTAATTAGGTAAGAATTAAAACTTTTAGAACTATTAGGAAGATCAAATCTTCACCTTGGGCGGGTAGATGATCACCGCAAATCTGAATTCGTGGTTTTGAAAGAGGGTTCGCTTGAAGCCGTTCAAACGTCCGGCCTCTACAGGTATCCACACGAAGCAGGATCCGATCCAAGCTTTCTATCTCACCGGGGTGCTAGCTCCCTTGCAGAGATAGCTTTGATGGCTGATGTCCTCCCTCTCAATCAACTCTTGATTGTGCTTGGAAGGAGGAAGAAGAAGGATGAAGACTAGGAAGAAGAAGAATCCCTGCAGCCTTCTTCTCTTTTCATGCGTTGGAGCCAAGGAAGAAGACCAAGAGGAGGGAGACGCCTCCTCTTCTTTTCCCTTTGCTGATGGCGGCTGAACCAAGAGGAGGAGAGGGGCTTCCACGGCTTGAAGAGGAGGAAAAGAGATACACTAGGGCGCCGGCCGTAGTCCTCCTTTAATAAGGATGAAGGGCTCCTACAAGTTAGGAGCCCTTGACAACTTTCCAAGAGGGGGCGCCGGCCCCCTTCTCTCTTCATGTCGCACCTAATCAAGTGGAGAGGGGCTGATGCCCCTCTTACTTGGTTAGCCTAATCCTCTTCCAAAGAGGATTAGGTCCCTCTTTCATGGTTTAATCCTAATCTAATTAGGATTGGCCAAATTGGGTTCAATCTATGCTAGTCCTAATCCAATTAGGACTTGAATGAACCATGACTCAATTGAACTCTTCAATCCTAATCCAATTAGGAGTCATGTTGATTCATTAGATTAATAATTAATTTAGACTTAAGGAATCCTAAACCAATTAGGATTTGTTTAGTTTTAGTCCTAATCCAATTAGGACTCTATTTGAATCCGAAGTCCTAATCTAATTAGGATTTCTAGGAATCCTACTCCAAGTAGGAATCCTATTTTAATTCAAAATTCCTAATCTCATTAGGATTGTAGGAATCCTATTCCAAGTAGGAATCCCAGTCCTACTCCAACTAGGATTCTCAGTCCTAATCCAATTAGGATTCTAGGAATCCTACCCGAAGTAGGACTCTTGTTTCAAGTCCAATTAATTAATTCCCTTGGTTCCTTCTTCAACTTCTTTATCAATCAAATTGATTACTTGTGATTCTTAATCACGATTTCAACCATCGGATCGGTCAATACTTCTAGTGTGTGTGACCCCATAGGTTCTATTCTGACTGGTAGTGAGATATATTGTGATTTCTATCTCAATATCATTGAAAACTCCTTTCAATGGGTTGGAACGATTCCAACTCAACTCATTAGGGTTTATCGATCATCGAGATAATCCCTGTGAGTCCCACCATCCACCAGTGACACCTAGCAGCATGTAGTGGCTACCCAGCAGAATGGAATGATGAACCTCTAGGTGCAGTTAACATGTGATACAGTCCTACTATCGTGGATCCCTACAGGACGGAGGTCATGGACAACTCGTCAAACCCCATCGTCTGTCATATGTCAAGATTTGTTCGACTTGAGTTCGATAGTGGAAAACTCTTTTTCCACTTTATATTACTGCCCTGGCCAAGGTCTTAGAACTCAGTCTAACAAATCACATAGGATCACTCCTCTTCTATCAAGGTCGATAGATTCCTTATAGGTGCATACCCGACTCCTACAGTGAACTTACTGCAGCCAATCTACACTGCATGGACCCATATGGCTAGAGACCATGTATGTGTGCAGTCAAACTACAATAACCTCACTGTGAGCAGCCGAAGCACCGCAGGTCAAAGGACCAGTCACACTACTGCAACATCAAGCAAGTCACTGACGAGTGGATAGACATCCAAGTGACTTCTTGTCTTGGTCACGCTCAGTACCCTTGTTCTCTAACAAGCACCTGCACTATCACTTCAGTGTCACTACACTGTGGACTCAAGTCTCGTCCATCCAGAAGGAAAGTGATCTGTGCACTGATCGGATCGATCACCGTCCTCGTGATGATCCATTGATCAGGAGCATTTAGAAATTAATCACCAATGATACATGGCTCAAATTCTCAACTCTTGAGAATATGTATCATCATCTTATTAATTTCTTGGACGATTCATAGACACATAAACAATATGAATGAAAAGATGCCTTTTATTTATTCAATAATAAATAGTCAAGTACAAAATTATGTCCCTAGAATCAACAATGTGTCAGCCAAATTGGCTTCTAGGGCATACATCTAACAATCTCCCACTTGCACTAAAGCCAATTGGTCATATATCTTAGGCCCATCTTCTCAAGGTGGGCTTCAGTCTTTTGCTGACTCAGCTGCTTAGTGAACGGATCTGCCACGTTATCCGCGGAGTCTACTCTCTGCACCTCTACATCATAGTCGCGTATGAAATGGAAGCGCCGTTCTATGTGCTTGGATTTCTGATGAGACCATGGCTCCATAGCTTGTGCTATGGTGCCAATGTTATCGCAGTAAAGTGTTATGGCATCTAATGACATTACACCTAACTCTGCAATTAACTTTTAATCAGAAGGTTTCCACTGCACCCTTAGATACGGCTTAACATTTAGCTTCTAAGGTAGAATCTATAATGATCGGTTGTTTGGAACTCTTCCAATTTACTGAACCACAATTGCACATATTCTGATGTAGACTTTCTATCATCAATATGTGTGCATCCTTCTACCTTCAACTCTGATCTTCTTCCAAAGACCAAGAACATGTCCTTAGTTCTTCTCAAGTACTTAAGACTGTTCTTCACAGCTATCCAGTGTTCTTCACCTGGATTCGACTGATATCTGCTTGTGACACTCACAGCAAGAGCTATATCAGGTCGTGTACATTAGCATGGCATACATGAGGCTTCCTATTGCCGATGCATAAGGAATCTTGCTCATGCGTTGAATCTCTTCAGATGTGTTGGGGCACATCTTCTTGGAGAGATGAATTCCATGCCTTAGGGGTAAGAGACCCCTCTTGGAGTTTTCCATGCTGAACCTCTTCAGCACCTCCTCTATGTACATTTTCTGTGAAAGGCCAAGCATCCTTTTAGATCTATCTCTATAGACCTTTATTCCCAAAATATAGGATGCTTCCCCAAGGTCTTTCATGGAGAATTCTTTTGACAACCAGACCTTAACCGAGGTTAGCATGGGAATATCATTCCAACTCCGAGATGCTTGCTTTAGTCCATAGATGGACCTTTGCAGCTTGCAGACCTTGTGATCTCCATCACTGGAAGTGAAACCCAAAGGCTGTTCCATATAGATATCTTCATCAAGATATCCATTCAGGAAAGCAGTTTTCACATCCATCTGCCAGATTTCATAATCATGAAATGCTGCAATGGCAAGCAATGTTCGGATGGATAAAGCATGGCTACAGGTGAAAAGGTCTCCTGATAGTCAATGCCTTCGCGTTGACTATACCCTTTCGCCACAAGCCTTGCCTTATAGGTCTCTACCTCTCCATCCGAACCTATCTTCCTTTTGTAGATCCATTTGCATCCAATAGGTACAATACCTTCTGGTGGGTCTACTAAGGTCCAGACTTGGTTGGAATGCATGGAGTCTAACTCTGACTTCATAGCTTCCAGCCATTTCTCGGAATCGATATCAGATATCGCCTCGTTGTAGGTTTTGGGATCCTGTATGTGATCCATATCTCCCACCAGGAACATTTCCTCGGTATCCTCTTCTAGTATACCTAAGTATCTATCGGGAGGATGGGAGACCCTACTAGATCTACGAGGTGGTTGAGGGACATCGTGTACTGGCTCTTTATGAATGGGTTCAATAGGATCCATGACTCGTTGCTTTTCAGAGACTTTCTCTTCAAGCTCAATTTTCCTCCCACTGCCTCTATCAAGGATAAACTGATTTTCCAAGAAGATGGCATGACGGCTCACAAACACATTGTGATCCTCTGAGACGTAAAAATTGTATCCTAATGACTCTTTAGGATATCCTATAAAAAGAGCACTTATGGTCCTAGCCTCTAACTTGTCTGCCTGTAGTCGCTTGACGTGGGCCGGACATCCCCAAATCTTGAGATGACCAAGACTTGGTTTCTTGCCATGCCATATCTCATACGGTGTGGTAGGAACGGATTTAGAGGGAACTCTATTCAATAAATAAATCGCTGTGAGTAAGGCATCTCCCCAAAGGAACATAGGTAAATCAGTGAAGCTCATCATGGACCTGACCATGTCCAACAGGGTCCGATCCCTCCTCTCTGACACCCCGTTGAGTTGAGGTGTACCCGGAGGTGTCCATTGTGAGACTATGCCGTTTTTTTTGAGATAGTCCCGGAATTTCCCACTAAGGTATTCTCCTCCTCGATCTGATCGAAGAGCCTTAAGAGGTTTTCCAGTTTGTTTTTCTACTTCATTCTTGAACTCTTTGAACTTTTCAAAGGATTCAGACTTGTGTCTCATAAGATACACATACCCATACCGTGAATAATCATCGGTAAAGGTAATGAAGTAAGAATAACGTCCCCTGGCTAGCACATCGAATGGGCCACATACATCTGTATGTATTAGGGTAAGTATTTCAGTGGTCCTCTCCCCATGTCCTACAAAGGGCAGTCTAGCCATTTTTCCTTGAGGACAGGACTCGCAAACTGGATATGACTCGGAAGTCAATGAGCCCATCTTTATCCATTTTGTTCATTCTGTCCTCTCCAATATGGCCAAGCCTGAGGTGCCACAAATATCTTTGGTTTATCTCATCTCTGGATCTTTTGGATCCTTTGGCACTCACTTCTTGCTCGGTAACATTCACAGATACATTCATATGTAAATGATAGAGACTGTCGATCATGAAACCACGTGCGACTATTTTATTTCTTAAATAAATAGAACAGCAGTCTTTGTCAAATGTAAAAACATGACCTTCCTGTGCTAGACATGAAACAGAAATCAAATTTCTGCTAGCAACAGGTACATAATAGCAGTCTCTAAGTATTAAACTAAATCCAGACGGTAGTCGCAGATGGTAGGTGCCCACAGCCACAGCAGCAACTTTTGCCCCGTTGCCAACCCTAAGGGTTACCGCACCTTCCGCCAGCCTTCTACTTTCCTTTAGACCCTGCATGGTAGTGCACAGATGAGCACTAGAACCAGAATCTATAACCCAACTAGAAGTAGAAGAAATCGTTAGATTAGTTTCAATTATGAGCAAGTCTATACCTTCTGAAGGTGTGTCACCTTTCTTGTTCTTCAGGCTCTCGAGGTATGAAGGACAGTTTCTCTTCCAGTGGCCTTCGACATTGCAGTGGAAACATTTTCCTTTGTCGTTAGCCTTTTTCTTTTGAACTTCCTTCTTTGGCTTCTTGTCTTTCTTCTGCTTCTTAGCATGCTTCTTTTTCTTCCAAGTAGACTTTCTCTTGGAACCAGAAGTCAACTCAGCAGCAAGGACATTGCCCCTTGAACCTTTCAAGGCTCCCTCAGCAGTTACCAACATGTTGATTAGTTCAGTCTTAGTGCATTCAATCTTATTCATGTGGTAGTTTACTATAAACTGACCAAATGAATCAGGAAGTGACTGTAGGATCAAATCCACTTGCAATTCCTTGTGCATGTCCATACCGAGCTTCTCAAGCTCCTCTAGGTCCTTGATCATGGTCAGACCGTGATCATGGACAGACTGCCCCTCGCGCATCTTCATTTTGAAAAGCCTCTTGGACACTTCAAAACGAGCTGTGCGACTCTGCTCACCATACAACTCTTGCAGGTGTGCCAGTATGTCCCTAGCAGTCTTTATATTTTCATGCTGGCATTGGAGTTCATTAGACATGGATGCCATCATATAGCATTTTACTCTAATGTCATCATCCAACCACTTTTTATGCATCTCACGCTGAACATCAGTAGGACGTGTTGGTAGTGTGGGGATATCTGAATCGAGTATGTAGCCTATTTTCTCACAGTCCAAAACTATTTTGAGATTTCTAAGCCAGTCTTTGTAATTGGTTCCGGTCAGTCGATTGGTCTCAAGAATACGGGTCAAAGGGTTTGAAGCTGACATTGTATCTGCAGAGAGTAAAGATTCTAGTTAGACTTTTGTACTTGATCCTAATCTGTTCTAAGGTCTTTTAGAACAAATGTAACTCCCACTATTTTCTCGAATCCCTCACACTCCCCTGGTAGGAAAACGGAAATTCCACACGACTAGAGTTTCTAGTGGGTACTGCGGTCCCACCAATTTACATGCCACCTCACCTAACAGTTATTGGTGACACATAGATGGATGAGTGTACAACTCTTGTACAATGCTTCTCAAGCATGTTGCAGTGTAACTTGGTCTCTAAGCCATGAAGACCTCACCTAACAGTTATTGGTCCCATTTCTTAGTTAAGTCAGACCCACCGTATAACCGTAGGAATAAAGTCGTCATTGGGTCCTCACCTAACAGTTATTGGTGCCCAACCCCACCTTTACCCTACAACATCTCATGTCTATAGAGAGGTCCAGCCCCCCGATGCAACTTGACCACTGTGTCCAGCCGAGACAAATCAACATCAGAAAGGCCTTAGCAGCTCTACTACAGTGGAAGACCTATTGACTTAATATTGGTTAATCAGGTCTTAGTGTTTGCAACTTGAGCCCTTCATAAGAGGTAATCGAACAATTGGCCAGGTAAGCAGGTGGGAGGCTCCCCTTACTCAGAGAGTAAGGTCCTAATTAAGTAACCACCTTTCATGCTTTTCTAGACACCAATTAGATCAATTAATCTAATATGACTTGCTCATGTCGGTTCACTCTCGACTTGATTGAGGAGGTTTTGATTTAGGTCTCAATTGGGTTTGCTACATCACATGTAAACCTATCTACCCGACTCGCATTTACATCACATGCAAACGGCACATCACAGGCAGTTATAATCGCAGCATCAAATTAAAGCTAAACTTTAACTAGGTGATGATCATGGATTCTAATTAGGTCGTATTACAAGCACATGCACATCAATCGATCAAGTGGTCTTCAACTCTTGAATTGGTTCTAAGCCTCCTTGATTCGATCCTTGATCAACTCTTGATCCCATCGCCATCAACCGCTTAGATCACCTTTCATCTCATGCCTTTGCTTCAACTTGATCGTTGATGTACATCACATCACAGAAATACAACCAGATGTAAAATAAAAATAAAAATAAATTACATCTCCTTTTAGGAGGCACGCAGGCCTCTCAAAACATCAAATAAGATGCATGCAAGCATCTGAAAAATTACATGACATCGCAGATCACATCGCAGGTCATTACATTTGATACCAAAAGGGTTTGAATCCTATGATCATCACCGTATGCAACAATTATAATTTTCAGATCTGAAAACTAACTGATTATATCATGACATAGGTCGCTGATCATGCTAATCATGATTCTAAACTTTGTAATCCCATTAACAATGCAATTAGAATCATCTTTTTATCACATAAAAATCAGCATGCAAAAAATCAGCACCCCTGAAAAATCTGCATGCAGAATTTTTCAGCATGCATGATCATTCAATTTTCAGATCTAATAAGCCTTTAGATAATTAATTCTTACCTTAATCTACGAAGCCTAGGCTCTGATACCACTGTTGGGAACCCGCCCATGCCGCTGATATTTCAAAAATTTTTCAGATGGCAGCGGAAAGGGGGCATGTGCGGGATCGACGTTCATCGCATGAACGTTGTTTCGAGACCTTTCGTAATTAGGTAAGAATTAAAACTTTTAGAACTATTAGGAAGATCAAATCTTCACCTTGGGCGGGTAGATGATCACCGCAAATCTGAATTCGTGGTTTTGGAAGAGGGTTCGCTTGAAGCCGTTCAAACGTCCGGCCTCTACGGGTATCCACACGAAGCAGGATCCGATCCAAGCTTTCTATCTCACCGGGGTGCTAGCTCCCTTGCAGAGATAGCTTTGATGGCTGATGTCCTCCCTCTCAATCAACTCTTGATTGTGCTTGGAAGGAGGAAGAAGAAGGATGAAGACTAGGAAGAAGAAGAATCCCTGCAGCCTTCTTCTCTTTTCATGCGTTGGAGCCAAGGAAGAAGACCAAGAGGAGGGAGACGCCTCCTCTTCTTTTCCCTTTGCTGATGGCGGCTGAACCAAGAGGAGGAGAGGGGCTTCCACGGCTTGAAGAGGAGGAAAAGAGATACACTAGGGCGCCGGCCGTAGTCCTCCTTTAATAAGGATGAAGGGCTCCTACAAGTTAGGAGCCCTTGACAACTTTCCAAGAGGGGGCGCCGGCCCCCTTCTCTCTTCATGTCGCACCTAATCAAGTGGAGAGGGGCTGATGCCCCTCTTACTTGGTTAGCCTAATCCTCTTCCAAAGAGGATTAGGTCCCTCTTTCATGGTTTAATCCTAATCTAATTAGGATTGGCCAAATTGGGTTCAATCTATGCTAGTCCTAATCCAATTAGGACTTGAATGAACCATGACTCAATTGAACTCTTCAATCCTAATCCAATTAGGAGTCATGTTGATTCATTAGATTAATAATTAATTTAGACTTAAGGAATCCTAAACCAATTAGGATTTGTTTAGTTTTAGTCCTAATCCAATTAGGACTCTATTTGAATCCGAAGTCCTAATCTAATTAGGATTTCTAGGAATCCTACTCCAAGTAGGAATCCTATTTTAATTCAAAATTCCTAATCTCATTAGGATTGTAGGAATCCTATTCCAAGTAGGAATCCCAGTCCTACTCCAACTAGGATTCTCAGTCCTAATCCAATTAGGATTCTAGGAATCCTACCCGAAGTAGGACTCTTGTTTCAAGTCCAATTAATTAATTCCCTTGGTTCCTTCTTCAACTTCTTTATCAATCAAATTGATTACTTGTGATTCTTAATCACGATTTCAACCATCGGCTCGGTCAATACTTCTAGTGTGTGTGACCCCATAGGTTCTATTCTGACTGGTAGTGAGATATATTGTGATCTCTATCTCAATATCATTGAAAACTCCTTTCAATGGGTTGGAACGATTCTAACTCAACTCATTAGGGTTTATCGATCATCGAGATAATCCCTGTGAGTCCCACCATCCACCAGTGACACCTAGCAGCATGTAGTGGCTACCCAGCAGAATGGAATGATGAACCTCTAGGTGCAGTTAACATGTGATACAGTCCTACTATCGTGGATCCCTACAGGACGGAGGTCATGGACAACTCGTCAAACCCCATCGTCTGTCATATGTCAAGATTTGTTCGACTTGAGTTCGATAGTGGAAAACTCTTTTTCCACTTTATATTACTGCCCTGGCCAAGGTCTTAGAACTCAGTCTAACAAATCACATAGGATCACTCCTCTTCTATCAAGGTCGATAGATTCCTTATAGGTGCATACCCGACTCCTACAGTGAACTTACTGCAGCCAATTTACACTGCATGGACCCATATGGCTAGAGACCATGTATGTGTGCAGTCAAACTACAATAATCTCACTGTGAGCAGCCGAAGCACCGCAGGTCAAAGGACCAGTCACACTACTGCAACATCAAGCACGTCACTGACGAGTGGATAGACATCCAAGTGACTTCTTGTCTTGGTCACGCTCAGTACCCTTGTTCTCTAACAAGCACCTACACTATCACTTCAGTGTCACTACACTGTGGACTCAAGTCTCGTCCATCCAGAAGGAAAGTGATCTGTACACTGATCGGATCGATCACCGTCCTCGTGATGATCCATTGATCAGGAGCATTTAGAAATTAATCACCAATGATACATGGCTCAAATTCTCAACTCTTGAGAATATGTATCATCATCTTATTAATTTCTTGGACGATTCATAGACACATAAACAATATGAATGAAAAGATGCCTTTTATTTATTCAATAATAAATAGTCAAGCACAAAATTATGTCCCTAGAATCAACAATGTGTCAGCCAAATTGGCTTCTAGGGCATACATCTAACAAATGGCACAGATGAACAGTGAGTTGGGTCGACCCAAGGAAAGCATGAGTCGACCCAAACTTCAAGATCCTCAAAACAACTCAGAAAATGGTTCTCTGGATTTACTGAGAGGGTCGACCCAAGATGAAGTTGAGTCGACCCAAACCCTGTGTGGGTCGACCCAAAGGCAAGACAGAAAAGAAGACAGAAAATGGTTCTCTGGAATTACTGAGAGGGTCGACCCAAGAAGAAGTTGAGTCGACCCAAGTGAACTTTGAGTCGACCCAAAGAATGGTTGGGTCGACCCAAGGGAAGGAAGGCTGAATTTCAAATTTCTGTGTTTTCTGAGAGAGTCGACCCAAGGAATGTTTGAGTCGACCCAAGTGAAAGTTGGGTCGACCCAAGGACAGGTTGAGCCGACCCAAGCACGGGCAGAAGGATAACGGCTAGTTGTGCAGAAGTGGTTTTTGGACTCCCAACGGCTATAAACGGCTAGTTTCTTCAATCCAACGGTCAGGAAGGACTATTTGGAGGTTGGAGAAGTATTTAAGAGGGAGTATTCATCAGAGGAAGCAAGCTTTGGAAAATACATCAAGTGCATTCAAGAGAGAACCCTAGCAAGGCAAGCTTCATCCAAGTGCTTCATTCAAGAATCAAAAGAAAGTGGTTGAGCAGATTCAAAGAGTCATCAAGAGCTCCATCCACCCTTGAAGAGTGAAGCATCCTTGACAAAGAAGAGAGAAGTCACATCAAGCGATAAATATTCTCTAAACTCTTCTTTGTAAATTATATTGTTATATTTGCTCATCTAGGAGTTTAAATCTTCTTCCTTTGTTTATTAAACTACTTGTAAAGGTTGGTTGGTTAGCCCGCAAAACCAACGGAATAGGTTGATTGGTGAACCCGGAAAATCAATTGTAAAGGTTCGTTGGTGAGCCCGTAAAACCAACATAGGTTGTTGGTAAGCCCGTAAAACCAACGTAGGTTGTTGGTGAACCCGTAAAACCAATTGTATAGGTTCGTTGGTGAGCCCGTAAAACCAACATAGGTTTTTGGTGAACCCGGAAAACCAAAGTGTAAAGGTTTTTGGATTGTGAACCCGGAAAACAATCCAACTGTAATCCGCGGAATTATAGTGAATTCCCAAGGGGTCGCTTGGAGAGTGGACGTAGGTGCTAAGGAGAGCACCGAACCACTATACTTCTTATTGTTTGTATTGTGATTTGCTTAAGTTCACTAACTCATCATTTAACACAAGTAAGATAGTTAAAATTAAAAGAAACCAATTCAACCCCCCTCTTGGCTTGTCACCTTGGGCAACAGCCATTTCCCGCTAGCCTTTTTGACAAGGACCACATTGGCGAGCCACTCTGGATAGGATATCTCCTGGATGAGACCGGCCTTGAGAAGTTTATCAACTTCCTCGGCTGCTGCTCGTTGTCGTTCAGGAGCGGCACCTCGCTTCTTTTGTCGCATAGCTTGCAGGTTGGTTTTACTTGAAGTCGGTGGACCATGACCTCCGGATCTATCCCCGGCATATCCGCGGGCGACCAGACGAAGACGTCCATGTTATTCCGCAAGAAGTTGACGAGGCGATCCCTTTTGCGATCATTGAGGCTGGAACCAACCTGCACGGTTAGCTCAGGAGAGTTTTCGTGCAAAGGAACTTGAATTAGTAGCTCACCGGGCTCTACCCGATTCTTCTGAGGGCCGACCCGTGCCACTAGGGTTTCAGCCGAAAGCTGGTCTGTTGTTGGGACCGGCACCTCGGCCGGTCGCTTCGCCTCATGGGTCGCCATGTAGCATCGTCTCGCTACCGCTTGGTCCCCACGGACTTCGCCGACTCCTTGGCTGGTGGGGAATCGCATAAGCAGGTGGCGAGTGGAGACCACGGCTCGAAGAGCGTTGAGCCCTGGTCTTCCAAGAATGGCATTATAAGCCGAGGGCAGGCGTATCAGAAGGAAGCCCATCCTCAAGGTACTTTCCCGGGGGGCGAGCCCGACCATGACCAGGAGATCGACCTCGCCCTCTACTGGGACTGAGTCCCCAGTAAATCCGACCAATGGAGCATTCATCCTCTGTAGTTGCTTTCCTGTCATCCCCATTCTAGAATAGGCGTCAAAATACAAAACATTCGCCGAGCTTCCATTATCAATTAAGATGCATTTTACATCAAATCTGTTCATAACCATCGAGATGACTACAGCATCATCATGGGGAGTTTCGACTCCCTCTAAGTCTTCATCTGAGAATGAGATGGTTTCCGAGGCGCGTAGGTGCTTCGAGGAGGTTCCTTCCCCTGGAGCTTCTTCGACCGAGGCCCCGCCTCGGATGGTGTTGATGGTGCCGGCGATGGGCCTGTTGGCATTTGGATCTTCAGGCTGTGCGGCTCTCTCCGCTGGCCTTTTCTCTTCACGCCGGCCTCGTACGAACCGATCGAGCACCCCTCGGCGAATGAGTGCTTCGATCTCGTCTCGAAGCTGGAAGCATTCCTCCGTATCATGGCCGTGATCCCGGTGGAAACGGCAGTACTTCCGAGGATCGCACCGGGCTCCGGGATCTCGTCTCGGGGGCGGGGGCCGAAAATAGTCTCGGCCCTCAATCTCCATGAGGATTTCGGCCCGAGGAGCAGTAAGGGGAGTGTAGTTTTCGTACCTCCCATCGGGTATACGGGCCCGTGATGGAAACCTCGGGCGGAGCGGTGACCTCTGCCGAGGTGGTCCCCGTAATAGGGGTGGACTCTTCAGACGGGGCGGATTTTTGGCTCGGCGCGGGGACGGGCTTCTAGGATGGCCGCGCTCCTCGCGGCGTCTTTTCTGCTTCTTGGAAGTCTGCTCGACCCCGCTCCGTCTAATAGCAACAGCTTCCTCGGCTTTCATGTACTTCCGCGCCCGAACCAACATTTCAGTGAGGTCAGCAGGGAAGTTCTTCTCAATGGAGAAGAGAAATCTGTAAGACCGGGCTCCAGTCTTTAGTGCTGACATGGCGATTGACTGGTCAAGCTCCCGGACTTCCCATGTCGCGACGGTAAATCGGTCCAAATATTCCTTAAGGGACTCTCCCTCCTTTTGTTTTATATCAAGGAGGGAGTCCGAGGTCTGCCGCTGGGGTTAGCTGGCAGCAAAGTTGCTGGCAAACTGTCTGCCGAGCTGCTCGAAGGAGGAAACGGTGCTTGGCTTCAGCCCGGTAAACCAAAGTCGGGCTGGTCCTCGGAGTGTTGCCGGGAAGGCTTTGCACAGCATAGCCTCCGAGGCTCCCTGCAGGGCCATTAGGGCCCGATAGCTTTCCAGGTGGTCAAGGAGGTCGGTCCTGCCGTTGTAAGGCTCCACCTGGGGCATCTTGAATCTTGGCGGGACCGGCTCATCTTCAATCTGTTGGGAGAAGGGGGACCTCGTGGTGAACTCGAAGTCACCATCGCGTCCCGACCTCCTTCCATGGAGTGCCTCAATCTGGCGCTCCAGCTTCTCGACCTTCTTGTCGAGCTCATCATTCTGGGAGATCACCGCGGCGGTCCGCTCCGGCGCAGGTTGCCCTGGGACTGACTCGGCTTCTGATGGTTGTGGCCAGCCACCAGGACATCTCACCGGGTGCTCTCTCCAGAGGTAGGCCTGAACTTGGGAGTCTTGGCCTCGGAGGGAGAATCCGCTTGCAGGAGGCACCGGCTGAACTGGGGCTGGAGGGAGCGGTGCCGTTGGGATGCCCCTGGATTGCAAGCTTTGGACAGCAGTGGCCAAGGCCTGAACCTGTTGTACCAGAGCATCAAACTGCTCCAGCCGAACTTGGGGAGTTGACTCGGCCGGAGGTGGCGAGTTCTGGACAGAGTGTCCAGGACTGGGTGGAGGATGTCGAGAGGCATTAGAAGCTTCCTTGCTTCTCAGTTTCATGGCCGCGACTCGGGCCCTTCCTCTAGCGCCAACTGTTGCTGAAAATTGGACCCGGGGACGACCGTCGGCTGAGAGGGGAGGAGCTCCGCTACTGGAACGGTAGGTGGCGGTACGTCAGCTGGTGGCATCCTCCTGGAGAGTTCTGCAAGAAGCCGATGGCCGGGATCTCCGGCGCCGGCCCTCCGATGCTTAAGTCAGAGGAGGATCGTATATGAGTGGAGTAAAAGAGGAGAATGTTTTTTCTTGTCCCCCTTCTATTTTTTCCCAGGTTCCCTTTTATAGAAGGATATTATATTACCTGGGAGGTGACAGGGGAAATTGTCTTCTTCGTGATAATTGGGCACAATCATGCTCATTAATGGCGTTGTGGAGGATGAGACCGGAGTCAACGAATTGTCATGGTTGATCGAACCTGGTGGAGTGGTTCAACCGCCGGCCGTGGTGGGCCTGGGGTTCGTAGATAGTAAGTGCATTAATTGCTGAGTGAACCGGTGATCAGGGAGAGCCATACGTTTTGATGGTCCAGTGATTTGGAGATCATGTCGAACCGTGTTCATTAATGGTTGAGTGCACTGGAGGCCTGCAGAGACCATACGCATTAATGAACGAGTGTGCTGGATGCCTGCGAAGGTCACGTGCCTTAATGGCTTGACGACGGTAGCAGAGTACGATGGAGCTGGATATCTAGTTGTCAGATTCTCTCTAAGGAATCAGGCTGGGGTCGAATATTTGGACAAGGCATTTTAGGGCTCGGCACCTGGCCGGGTGCCGAGCCGAGCCAGTTGCTCAGAGGGGCGCCTCTAATTCGAGCGTCGCGAGGTCGGCGCGCTCTAGTCGGCGTTTTCTAGTCGGGCGCTTTTTGGTCGGGCACTTTTCTGGTCGGCGCTCCCTGGTCGGGCGCCTCCGTTCCGGGACGACTTGGGTTTTCCCCCAACAGCGTCAATGGCTGGATCTCGGGCTTGATTGCAGATGTTAGTGAATGCGGAAGGGAGAAGAGCAGCGAAGGCGGGGTCATCCGGGATTTGGGGATCTTGAATCTAGAGGAGACGTGGACTGTGATGATGAAGAATGGGATGCTGGGTCGCAGGAATGAGGGACGCAAGCTGGAAGGAGCGGATCACGGCTTGGAGCTGGGAATCCGGACTCTTGGATGCGGAAGATGCTCGGCTGGCTGGAAGGTGGAATGGGCTGCGTCACGGGTGGAAGAAGGGCCGGAGATGAAGACGATGCCGCATAGGTGGATCTGGCACGCGGCTGATACAAGGTCCCGTTGTTTTGAAGCGAGGATGGAGGATCGGGTTGCTTTGGTTGGGGAGGATTCGAATCATCGGCATCAAAGAGTCTCCCTATTTCAGTGCTGTGAAGGAAAGAATGGAAAGTCCGTTGGATGGCTGCTGATCTAGGAAGGATAGGGGAATTAGCTTTGGATTTGAGATGGTTCATGATGTTGACTTGTCCTCGAGTCCAATATCATTTAAATTTAATTCTCGCTAAACTGCTTCAAACTTAACTCGACGAGATAAAATAAACAAGACTGTGACTTAATAAAAAGGGTTACTCAAACCTTTTCCCCATACAAAAATAATTAATTATAACTTTCAATCTAATCAGGAGCAAAACCCATTTAATTATATCCTTAGCTTGATTACAATTCCATCAGGTTACTGAACCGGGTCAACACAATCTCCTCCTTATATGTTTTCATGAAAGATCGCAACCAGGAGAGAGACAAGTTCAGAGTCTATTTTAAGAAAAGAATTATTTACTTCTTACCATATTTTAAATTTATTTCAATGTTTATTCAATTTCATGGTAAAATATGTATTTATCAGTTTAAGAACATTGATAAGTGCTATAGAAAGATAACTAAATTATAAATTACTAAGCACTTATCACACCCCCAAACCTACATTTAGCTAGTCCTCGAGCAAAATAGAAAAGAAATTAACTCACTTTCGCAGGAATCGCGATTGCATTTACCATATGCAACAAGGCTTTAAACCAGTAGGTTACCCTAGTGGATGAGTTATAGTCTCGTGAGGGTTTCCAGTGAAGATACCCATAAACTTTAATCTTAAAATAAATCATTTATTATTATTGTTATTATTATCATTATTATTATTATTATTATTATTATTTTATTTATTTATTTATTTATTTATTAGATCGATTGATCTATGAAGTGAAAATCAAATTCCAAATGCATACTAGCTAAGAATTTCAAAAACTCCTTTTTTTAAATTAAAATCTAATTTAAGATACATAAATGATAAGAATTTCAAAGCACACACGATTTTATTTACTAAATCAGCCCAAATTCTAGGTTAGTATGCAATCTAAGTTAAAGTCATTAAGTTTCCGTTTAGGAAGTTGTAAGACTTATTTATACTGGAGTGCTCAGTAAAATCTGGACCGTACATAAGCTAAGGGTTCAGATCTCCAAAATATTGCAAAGACTAGTAGTTTCCAAGGATTGGTCGAAGGGACCTACTCACTGATTCAAAATCATCTTATCTGCAGGATTTCTAGAGTTGTGGATGTTTACTTTAGTACCTCACGGACTTTATCTATAATATTTCAGTTTACTCGAATTTTTACAACGATGGCTTTCACACTATTATCTTTTTCAAGGTCAATACAGAGTTTTTTTTATTATTATTTTATTTTTTTCTTCATAAAAGATATATAAATTGTGTACTTTTATTCTTATGGTAATTTCTCCGTGTAATGAGCAATCAGTCGACAACTCTCACACCAGTTGGCATAAGGTGTCGGGCATCGAGACTCCCCTACGGACTTATGCTCGGAGTCCTCATCACAAGCCCATTTGACCTTTGACAATAGGTAGCCCTTTTCGATGTTTCTGACTAAATCTATTTTTATTGATTAATTTTTTTTTTTGGATTTGATAAATATGATTCATCAGGGTCCAAGGTTGCTACTATACTATCAACATAATGTCGAGCTTAGACCTTAGAAGGGTCGGCCAGTGTGTAGTGAAATTCCAAAGTATTAATTAGCTTACAACTTCCTAAGAGAGACTTAATAAAAAGAACTTAAATTTGTATTACTTCCGACTAGTCATTGGGCTTTTTAGATTTTATATACCTTGTGTGTTTATCATTCTCGCATTAATGTATAGAAATTAGGTTTTAAAAACCTCCCTTTTTTATTTTTATTTATTATTATTATTATTATTTTAATATATTTTTATCTTATTTTTTTATTATTTATTATTCAATTTATAAAAATAAAAATGAACACATTTTTTTCTAAAAGATGAATTTTTTTTTTAAGATGAAAATCCCCAAACCTAAACCTGACATTATGAAGTGAAAACGAATGCAAGAGATGCAAACAAAACAAAAATGCTTAAACATACCCCCAAACCTAAACCTAACATTATCTTCAATGTTAAAAAAAATTTAAGAAAATTGGGTTGCCTTCCAACAAGCGCTAAGTTTATTGTCTTCAGCCAGACACAGTGAGGTAGTTTTTGCATCTCCTTCTATGAAGTCATCTATTTTGTCTATTATAAAATACTCAACTTTCCTCACGGGTTGGTCGACCGCATTGAACACATTTAATTTTACCTTCATGTTCCTAAATGATATGTTCATTACCCCCGTTCTACAATTGATGCACGCATTAGCTATTGCTAAAAAGGGGCGCCCAAGGATCACAGAGATTTGTTTCTTAGGATTAGGTTCATGTTTCATATCAAGGACGATGAAATCTACTGAAAAATAGAATTTGTCTACCATGACAAGAACATCTTCAATTATCCCACATGATGTTTTTACAGATCGATCATCCAATTGAAGGGATAGCGAGGTTGGTTTTAACTCACCTAACCCAAGTTTCTCATAAATTGAATAAGGTAAAAGGTTGACACTTGCCCCTAGATCTAAGAGTGCTCGATCAATGAAATTATTTTCTAAGACACAGGAGATGGTGGGAGCACCAGGATCTTTGAATTTCGGAGGGGTGTTGTGTTGGAGAATAGAACTCACTTGCTCAGTTAGGAAGACCTTTTTAGGCACATGTGACCTAGATTTTCGCTTTTGGGGACAAAGTTCTTTGAGAAATTTGGCATAGGAGGAAACTTGTCTAATAGCATCAAGAAGCGGAAGGTTGATTTTAACTTGTTTGAAAACCTCCATCATCTCCTCTAGTAAAGTTTCCCTTTTGTCAAAGGGAGAGGGTGAATTAAGAGCTTCAGAAAATAGGGCCTTTGGGATGTGAGTTTTGGCAGAAGGTGGACTAGCTGAAGAAGAAGAAGAAGGTTTTAGATTTTCATTTGACACATTTCTATCCTCTTCTTCACCTTCCTTATTATTGTCCTCCCCAATCTTATTGTCTACTACACGTCCACTCCTTAGGGTAGTCAAAGCATTGGCTTGTTCATGATGAATTACATTTAATTGATTTTCTTGAGCCATGTATTGTCCCCTAGGATTACTTAGTGGCTGGCTTGGAAGCTTTCCTTCCTCTCGCTTGTTCAGTGCTGTTACCCAGATAGACAACCCAAGAGGGGGGTGAATTGGGTTTTTAAAATAATTTGCAACTAAAATATTTGTGGAAGACTAATTAAGACTTTAGCAAGATGATTAGTTAGTTGCTATGTGCCGTGAGTGAGATGAGAGTAAGAGAAAGGAACAAACAATCACAAACACAAGGTTTTTATAGTGGTTCGGAGCTAACTCTTGCTCCTACGTCCACTCCCCAAGTCTCACTTGGGAATTCACTATAACCCCCTGGATTACAGTCGGTTGTTTTACAAGCTCACAACCAAACTTGTTGTTTTACGAGCTCACAACGAACTCGGTCGGTTTTCCCTGGCTCACCGACTAGAACCACCCCGATTGTTTTTCCGGGATCACAATCGAACCCTTACACGTTGGTTTTAACCTAGGCTCACCAACCAACCTCTACACCCTTGATTCAATCCCCCGATTGAACCAAGCTAAGACAATATGCTAATAATGAGGACAAACAGAAAAACAGAGCTTCTCAAAAGCAAATATACAGCAATATTAATAAAAGCAAAGTTAAGAGCCCTCAAACGCGTTTAAGTTGGAGAAGAGAAAGGGCTTCTTGAACTTCGGGTCTCTTCTTGAAATTTTGGACGACTTGAAGGCAGGAGGAGATCTCTTTCAATGTTGGGAAGATGTGGTTGGAAGGAGTTAATGGCGCTCTTCCCTCTTTTCGTTGAAAAACCACTTGCAGAGAATGAATGCTTGATCTTTTTGAATGGAATGGTAGTTCTCTGCCTTGCTACAGTCCTCTGGCTATTTAACCCATCCCCCACGGAAACTAGCCGTTAGACACCTTTTTCTGCCCGTTCTGCACACTCTGCACAACCTGACAATATGTCTGTTGGGGGTCGGAGTCGACTCGCGCGATCTGGAGTCGACTCGGCTGTAGCGGAAGTCGACTCATGCTTTTCTGGAGTCGGCTCGGCAACTGTTCCGGATTTGAATTAAAGTGAACTCCTCGACTGGGAGTCGACTCGACTTAACCTGGAGTCGACTCGCCAACTTCTGGAGCTGACTTGGCATTCTCGGAGTCGGCTCATCCCATGAAGTCCATGGAGCTAATTTTCAACTTGGCCCACTCGAGTCGACTCGACAGTCCTGGGAGTCGACTCGGCGCTCAGAGCCCGAACTCCCGATCTTCTGTCATTCGCCTCGTCCAGTCTTGGAGTCGACTCGGACTGTTCCGGAGTCGACTCGGCTCTCAGTTTCCGAAACATACCCTTCTGCCTTGGAGTCGACTCGAGCTGTCTGGGAGTCGACTCGGCTCTCAGAGACAATAATTTGTCTTCTGTCTTTTTGGGATCGCGCTGTCTCGGAGTCGACTCGCGCATTGCGGGAGTCGACTCGAATCTCAGAGTCCGAAAACTGCTCTCTGACTTTTGCCTTGTGAACCACTGAGAGTCGACTCTCGCTTTCTTTGCAGTCGACCTGCCAACCATCGGAGTCGACTCGCATTCCACAGGAGTCGACTCGAATCTCAGGGTCGAAAATCGCTCTGACTTTTCTGTCTGTAACTCCTTGGAGTCGACTCATATTACTCCGGAGTCGACTCGGTAAGCATCGGAGTCGACTCGCGCACTTCAGGAGTCGACTCGCTGACAGGTTTTGAGTTGATGCTTTCTGTTCGTCTGTCTGTTCTCAGTCGGAGTCGACTCGTAATGATCCGGAGTCGACTCGAGCCCGTGCCAGTGATTCTGATACGCTTGGAGTCGACTCGTAATATTCTGGAGTCGACTCGAGTCTCAGACTTTGGTTCAAATTGACTTCTTAACTTATCCAAACTATCTTGAACCAAATCTAGAGACACTTAGACAAGATTTTCACTGAAACACTCAATTGAATTCATTAGTAAACAAAAGATATACTCAAATGCTTTGAGCTCATCAAAATCAAATAGGATTTTAATCAATCACTCCACAATCTCCCCCTTTTTGATGATGACAAAACATTGAGTATATGTAAAGTGAATTGCTCAATAAACAGGAAAATAAAATCCATAAATGAATTCAAGTGTCTGGTTATTTAATTTATCCAAGCTTGAAAGGTGTGAAACAATAAATTTTGGAGTTAAAGCTCTCCCTTTCATTTGGAATTATATAAGCCTTCATATCATGCAAACAATTGTTTGGCTTATATATATTTAATGATTTAGCTTTCTTAAGAAAATTCAGATTCTCCCCCTCAACATATGCATTCATCTTTGTTTTGGTTCTCTGAATTTCCTTTTAATGCATTGAAGTTTTTGGACTGAAATTTTTGGTTTTTAGAGGAAAAATCTGTCAATTTGTTCTTGAGTTGGATTCAACTAATCTCCGAATATTCCTTGAATAGATTCTGGAGATTACTCCATTAGGAGCCCCAACAGAGAGATAATGAGCCTCGAGGTACCAAATCCACTAAGAACAAATTTCATTTTGATTCTTTTTATGTTGATTCCATTTACATATCTATTAAGTATTTCTCCCCCTTTTTGTCATCGTATCAAAAAGGAGGTAAGCAGAACACACAATCAATCATAGATCAAATTGCACAGAATTGAAGAGAATATGTCTACTCATTGTATTGATTTGTATGTAAAGACATTTTAGAATACAATAAGTAAAACAAAAAAAAACATGTCAAAATAACACAAAATGATCTAAGGCTTCCTCGAGGAGGATGCGGGTCCCCGAGGCATGCGCTCTGCAAGTAGTGTGACTGTATTGGTGACGTGCTCGAGCTGTCGGATAATGGCCGAGGTGGCCTTGCTATGTGTCGTATTGAGCTCGGTCACCGACTTCTGAAGTGTGTCCAGCTTGTCGATGAGCACATTCGCCAAGCGCTCGGCCCCCTGGGTAGTGGTGCCCATATCCTGTCGGACATTATCGCGCATCTTCCGAGTGGTGCTCGAGACTTCGCTCATGCTATGGAACTGGGCTTGGACCAGGAACCTTACATTGTCGATCTCTTCCCGCACATGGGCCGTCATCTCAGCCACGGCGGACAGGGAAGGGACCAACGCTGAAGAAGGTGCAGGAGAAGGAGCAGGCACTGAACCCCGGAGCTCCCTAAGTAGGTCATCCCGGAGATCTCTAACTATCTCCTGCCGCAACTCCCGGAGCTGCTCAGGAGCGATCCGGACCTCCATGGGCTGAGTAGGTGGAGCTGAGGAGGAGGGTCCGGCTGAGGTGGAGGGTACTGGAGTGGAAGGCTGAGTGGGATAATCAGAATCAGGGTCTGGACTAGAAGAATGTCTGGTGGTATGTGTGGAGGTAGAAGACTTCCTAACCCATGTCCCCTCTACCTTCCGAAAGCCCATCCTGTGCAGGGTTCCCGTTCGCGTGCGATCTGTCCATCGCAATGCACGAGAGGGTTCCCCCTCAGGAATAGGGATCTCGGCCTCCCTAAACAACAGGGTGAACATCATGCCGTAGGGGAGGGTGAGCCTAGGTCTATCTAGTGGCTCACATAGATATCTATAAATAAGTTTTGGGAAGTTGACTGGGGTGTCCTGGAGAATATAGAACATAAGGGCGAGGTCCCTCTCAGAAACAAAATCGAAGCGGCCAGTCTTCGGAAAGAGGGACCTAGACAGGATGCTCAGTAGGATCCGCACCTCAACTGGAAGTGAGCTAGCGGATACCTCAACTAAGGAGGACTGAGGTGGATAACCTAGAATGGCCGTAAGGGCCTCAGTCCTATCCTCGGGGTGTGTGGGAACCACCCCTACTTGTGGAAGGTGGAGGATTTGGGCAATGATATCCTCCGAGACAAACAAAGGGACACCGGCTACCGTGCCCTCTATACCCCCATCTTCCCTATGGACGGTACCATAAAACTCTCTAACTAGTCCAGGGTATGTGGGGAGATCTAGGGTAAGGAAATACTCTAGTCCCTGGACTCGCAACCTCTCTCCTATCGTAAAGCCCTCCCGGGAGAGATAGTCGAAATCGACGTATCTCCCGGTGGAGACCGCCTTCCCGGCACACGGCCTCGAGGGAACGGCCCTCGGCGGGGAACGAGCCGGAGGTTGTGGCCTCACGGGGTCGTTCCGGGCCTTGGAACGCCGCTCGGCACCGGTCGCGGAATGGGGCCTCTTCCGGCTTGGGACAGTGGTTTTGCGAGGCATGGTTGACCTAGAACGGGATGAAAACCTAATGGACGATGAAAAATCGACGGGAAAAGGACCTAGAGGCGGCCGGAGACGTTCTAGGAGTCGACTCTAGGGTTTTGAACAGTGGCGGCGGTGAAAAGATGTGTTTTCTAAACGATGGAGTTAGGGTTAAAAAGTCGGATCCCGACTGCGAGTCGACTCCACTGAGTCGCGAGTCGACTCGACCTCGAGTCGACTCCAAAATATGCGCGAGTCGACTCTCCTTATGCGCCTGTTTACCTCGAGTCGACTCCCGACTGTATGCGAGTCGACTCCCCCTCTGCTGCCATCGTTCTCGAGTCGACTCCCGTAAATGTGCGAGTCGACTCCTCCTTACGAGCCGACTCTGAAACTTGCTCGAGTCGTCTCGAACTCTGGCACGCACCTAAAAATCATGCTATGTTCGTGCCGAATGAGGAAAAATCACTAAGTTATGATCTGATTTGATGATCATTGTAAAGAAACTCTAAATTAACCATGATCTAATCATCAAAATCAATGAACTAGTGGAAAATACCACTAGGATGGATCAATCACTCCTAATCCCCTCCTAAGCACACTAAATCTCTCTTCACTTAGGGGTTTTGTAAAAATGTCAGCTAATTGATCATTAGTGCAAACAAATTGTAGTGTCACATCACCATTCAGTACATGATCTCTTATGAAGTGATGTCTTATCTCAATATGTTTAGTTCTTGAATGCTGAATTGGATTTTTAGTTAGATTAATGGCACTTATATTATCCCAATTAATGGGTATTTTATCTTGTTTAATGTCATAATCTTCTAATTGTTGTTTGATCCACAAGATTTGAGCACAACAACTCCCGGCTGCAACATATTCAGCTTCAGCAGTAGATAATGCAACCGAGTTTTGTTTCTTGCTAAACCATGATATTAAGTTTTCTCCTAGGAATTGACATGACCCGCTGGTGCTTTTTCCATCAAGTTTACATCCAGCAAAGTCTGAAGCTGTATATCCTATTAAGATCAGGCTAGATTCTTTAGAATACCATAAACCTATATTCTTAGTTCCTATTAGGTATTTAAAGATTCTCTTAACTGCAATTAGATGTGATTCCTTAGGATTAGACTGATATCTAGCACACATGCAAACACTAAACATGATATCAGGTCTACTTGCAGTAAGATACAATAAAGATCCTATCATACCTCTATATAGTTTCTGATCTACAGATTTACCTGATTCATCTTGGTCTAATTTGCATGAAGAGCTCATGGGGGTGCTGATTGACTTGTTCCCCTCCATATCAAACTTTTTAAGTATCTCCTTGATATATTTGGCTTGATTGATGAAGATGCCTCCTTCAGACTGTTTGATTTGAAGCCCGAGGAAGTAGTTCAGCTCTCCCATCATGCTCATCTCAAATTCACTCTGCATCAAATCAGCAAATTCTTCGCAGAGACGATTGTTAGTAGCACCGAAAATAATATCATCAACGTAAATCTGCACTAATAACATATCTTTGTTTTGCTTTTTCAGAAATAGTGTTGTATCTACATTACCCCTAGAGAACTCATGTTCTAATAGGAATTTGCTAAGCCTCTCATACCATGCTCTAGGTGCTTGTTTCAAACCATAAAGTGCTTTGTTCAATTTATATACACGATTAATGATTTTCAAAACCAGGAGGTTGTTCTACATATACCTCCTCATTAATATACCCATTTAAAAATGCACTTTTTACATCCATTTGAAATAGTTTGAAGTTCTTAGAGCATTCATATGCTAATAATAATCTAATAGCCTCAAGTCTAGCTACAGGAGCAAAGGTTTCATCAAAATCTATACCTTCTTCTTGATTATAGCCCTTTGCTACTAGTCTAGCCTTATTCCTTATGACAATTCCATTTTCATCAAGTTTATTTTTATAAATCCATTTGGTACCTGTTGCTGGTGGTCCAAACCGAGAACGATTGGCACAGCGGTGTGAACGGGATTCCGTCTGAGTTGCCTTGGTTGGTGTTGATTGCGCTCCACCTTCCACCGGAAAACCTGCAAGCAAGCCTCGCACCACCACTGGGGTAGTGGGGGCCCTCCGACGATCAAGTCAGAGGAGATTGGAGGAGAAGGAGAGATAATAGTAGCAAGTAGGAGAATGCTCTGGAAGTTCTTGCTTACCCCCCCTTCTTCCCCCAGCCGCATATATACCAGGCTGGGGGGTCTTTCAGGGGGGTTCGTCATCGTGGGGCACGATGGAGCTGCCACTGACACGGCCGTTACAGGGCGTCGTGGGGCAGCGCTGGGTACGGACATGACAGGGCGTAGTGGAGCTCCGCCTTGTACGGCCGTTACAGGGGATCGTGGAGCAGCGCCAGATACAACCGTTGCAGGGAGTAGTGGAGCAGGAGGCTGCGGCGTGCCTCTGGGGAATAGCCTGTCGTTGTCGAGAGATGTCCGACTCGGGGTCGGGCTGCGGAGACGAAGATGTCCGACTCGGGGTCGGATTGCTGGATCAAGGGGCTGCCGACTCGGGGTCGGGCTGCGGAGCCGAAGATGTCCGACTCGGGGTCGGATTGCTGGATCAAGGGGCAGCCGACTCGGGGTCGGGCTGCGGAGCCGAAGATGTCCGACTCGGGGTCGGATTGCTGGATCAAGGGGCTGCCGTAGTCTTCCTGGGCGCGCGTGCCGGTCACGTGGGGCATGGTGGCTAAGTTCCCCCGTAACAGTAGCCCCCCACTTCCGAGCCTGGAACCAGAAGGGGAACGGGTGAAGGGAGTGATGCTTCGTGATTGCCGCCATCCCTCGGAGAGGCGCGCGCGCTTCGAGCTCCCCGCCTTCTTTATGGCGTATGGCGGTTGTTGCTGACCTGGCAGTCTGAGGATTTCGGCGGACATCCTTCCTTAATGGCGTCGATTCGCCTTTGGGGCGCGAGCGACCCTTCGGCAGCCAGGCGTCCTCTGGCGTCACCGTGGCGTCACCCACCTTTCCGCCTATTTAACCGGGGGCCCTCCTCCGTCCGCCTTTCTCTTTACAGACATCTCCGAGTTTCTCCTTTGCGCTGCCGTCATTGCCGTCGGACTGTTCGCTTGCTCCTCCTTTGACGCTCTCGGAGCCGTTCTTCCTTTTCTTCCGGTGAGTTGCCCCATTCTTCAATTTAAGGCTCTCCATACTTTCTCCTTTTGTATTAGGGTTCTCCAGTCGTTCCGGTCCTTTCCCCCTTCTTGACCCCGTCCTGACCGTAGATTCACTGGCCATTAGGGATGGGCGAAGTGAGAGCAGACCGCATTAAGTCAGAGCTGGTCGCTGAAGACCTAGATAGGCTCGTGGCTCGATACCACCTTCCCGAGGCCTGCAATTTTACGCTCCCGGGGCCTGAGGAGAGGATGTCCCATCCTCCTCCAGGGAAGGTCGCCATCAATGAGGGCATTCTTCAGGCCGGGTTTCGCTTTCCCCCCTCGGACTTAGTCGTTCAGGTGCTTCGGGGTTTAAGAGTGGCGCCGACGCAACTGGTGCCGAACTCATGGCGCGCCCTGACGGCCTTTCAGGTTCTCTGCCGCATGCACGAGGTTCCCGCCACCCTGAATGTCTTTTGGGAATGCTACGGCCTGAGCGGCCACCCTCAGGACAAAGGGTGGTGGTGCTTTGCGGCGCGGCGAGGGTGCGGCCTCGTCAAGGAGGCTCCTACCTTCATTCACGGCTGGAAGGGGCGCTTCTTTTTCGTTGACGCAGATCCCTCTTGGGGAATCAGGGCTACCTGGGAGACGCCGATGAAGTCCCCGATTGGCCTATCGAGGTTGTCGAGGGAGGAATCCGATGGCGTCGCCGTCTTGAAGGGGTTGGTTGCCGAGGGCCGGCTCCCCCCGGTGGCTCGCCTTATTTCCGAGGATACCTTGGTGAACGTCGGTCTGAGCTCGGTCCCCGCTGACCGTGAGCCCGCCACCATTTCTTTTTTAGCTCTTTTCTCCTATTTCGTTTCTTCTTTCCTTCAGTTTCTCAGCCTCCGACCATCTCGTCCTTTTTGCAGAGATCGACGACATCATGCGGTCGGACAAGGCAACGGCTGTCGGTAGGACGTCCCTACTGGAAGCGGTCCAGAGGAAGAAACAAGCTCCTCCGAGCGGGGCCCCTCCGGCGAAGAAGTCCCGCCGGCAGGCGACTCCGACGCCGACAGACGGGTCCGGACCCACCGATCAGGGGGACGCCGCGGGCGCGGACCGGCAGTTGACGCTGTATCAGCCCTCCGATGCCGAGACTACCGTTTCTCCGAAGGCATCACCCGGGCGCGCCCGAGATGGACGGGTCGGACATGATCGGTCCCCAGCCCAGCGTTCGACTCGGTCGGCTCCGGATGATACGAGGAGGGACGCGCCGAGGCCCCGGCCGAGCGGGACCCTGTCAATTCCAGGGGCGGTCCCCGCCCCGAGCATGGTCAGCATGACTCTTTCCCAAGCGATGGGTAAGGGTAAGGCTGCAGAACCACCGTCCGACTCCGGGGAGAAGTCGGGGTCGGCCTTCACTTTCGCCGGCGCCCGAAACCTCATCGAGACGGTGCAGCTGGAGAAGGACCGCAGGCGGGTCCGGGAGATGAGGGTCCCTGACGTTGGGGCTGCCAGCTGCGTCTGTCTCATGTCGGTGAGTGTTCTTTTGGTCGCTTTCATCATTTATAGGCTCTGTTGATCCCCGCCTGACGCCCTCGTTTTTCCTATCTCTTAGCTCGCCCAGTACATGATCCGCCTGGAGAAGTGCTACGAGGAACAGGCGAGGCTTCTGGCGAGGGCCGAGAGCCAACTGAAGACAGTAGAGGAGGGAGGTCAGGCTGTGGCGGGGAGGACGACCAGGGACCTCGAGATGAGGCTCCAGGTGGCCGAAGAGCGGGCACTCGGCTTCGTCACCCTCGAGAAGCAACTGTTGGAGGCTCAGGAGCAACTCAAGGTCGCCTCGGGTCTCGAGGGCGAGATAAAGAAGGCGGAGGAGTGGGCCGAGAAGCAGTCCCGGAAGGCTGCCGACTACCGGGAGAGGTGGGAGAAGGCCCAACGGTCAGCCGACAACGCCCGCAACCGAACCCGGTCCCTTAAAGCCAAGCTGGGCGAATTGGAGTCGGCCTTGGAGAAGTCCCGCGCAAGCGACCAGGAGCTTCATTCGCGCCTGGAGGAGGCTGAGGCTGCTCGCATTGCTGCCGAGGCGAAGCACAAGGAGGCTCAGGCTGATCTGCTGAGGGTCTCCTCCGAGGCGGATGACCGGATTGTGACGAAGGTCTTGGAGGCGAAAGCTCAGATTATGGAGCGGGCAGAGGCGGCGCTGGCCGAGAAGAGTGCGGAGATCGGGCGTCAGGCGGTACAGGCTTATCGTCAGTCCGCCGAGTTCACTCGTGATATGTCGGAGGCGGTACAGGCCTATCGTCAGTCTGACGAGTTCGTCCGTGACATGTCGGACGCGGGGTCCGACTCCTTTGTCTTAGGCTTCGAGGAAGGCCTGGCAAGGGTGTCGGCTAAGTACCCCGAAATTGACCTGAGTGGGATCTCCCTTCTCGACTCCCCTTCGGCGCCATTGCCTGCTGATTCTCCAACCGTCTCCCTACCCCTTGCGGACGTGCCGGGCGTTCCCGATCCGGGGGTTCCTCCAAGCTGACCCTCTGTACTTTTCTTTGTGTGTTGGCATTTTGCCAAGTTGTATGGGTCTCGGCCCTGAAACAATGAAAGTTAATGCAAATAGAGTTTCTTCATTTCACTTTCGTCCTTCTTCTTTTTAACTCTTGGTAGCGTTTCGCTGACTCCCGACTCTTGAAATTCTTCTGGCGCTAGGCCAGGTATCTGAGGGTTAGGCCTCAGAGAATTCTTCCGGCGCTAAGCCAGGCATCCGAGGGTTAGGCCTCAGGAACTTCTTCCGGCGCTAAGCCAGGCATCCGAGGGTTAGGCCTCAGGAAATTCTTCCGGCGCTAGGCCAGGCATCCGAGGGTTAGGCCTCAGGGAATTCTTCCGGCGCTACGCCAGGCATCCGAGGGTTAGGCCTCAGGAACTTCTTCCGGCGCTAGTCCAGGCATCCGAGGGTTAGGCCTCAGGAACTTCTTCCGGCGCTAGGCCAGGCATCCGAGGGTTAGGCCTCAGAAAATTCCTCCGGCGCTAGGCCAGGCATCCGAGGGTTAGGCCTCAGAAAATTCCTCCGGCGCTAGGCCAGGCATCCGAGGGTTAGGCCTCAGGAACTTCTTCCGGCGCTAGGCCAGGCATCCGAGGGTTAGGCCTTGGGAAATTCCGAGGGTTAGCCTGGCATCCGAGGGTTGTCAGGCCTCAGGAAATTCCGCTCGTTGGTCGGCCAAGGCTGGCGCAAGCCGAGGCGACCGGTCGGGGCTTCAGGCTAGTCTGCTCCCGGGATGATCATCGGGTTAGCCTGGCATCTGAGGGCCGAGCCTCGAGAAATTCCGCTCGTTGGTCGGCCAAGGCTGGCGCAAGCCGAGGCGACCGGTCGGGGCTTCAGGCTAGTCTGCTCCCGGGATGATCATCGGGTTAGCCTGGCATCCGAGGGCCGAGCTTCGGGAAATTCCGCTCGTTGGTCGGCCAAGGCTGGCGCAAGCCGAGGCGACCGGTCGGGGCTTCAGGCTAGTCTGCTCCCGGGATGATCATCGGGTTAGCCTGGCATCCGAGGGTTGTCAGGCCTCAGGAAATTCCGCTCGTTGGTCGGCCAAGGCTGGCGCAAGCCGAGGCGACCGGTCGGAGCTTCAGGCTAGTCTGCTCCCGGGATGATCATCGGGTTAGCCTGGCATCCGAGGGCCGAGCCTCGGGAAATTCCGCTCGCTGGTCGTGCGCCTGTCGCTTGCCGCCCGACGGGATTTCTCCGTGGCCAGCTGCGATCGTGTTTCTCCTCCTCTCCAAGCGTTGCCTGGGGAACACCAGATGGGCATTAAATGCTAATTGAGGGGTTACCTGGGAAATCGGATCGCCAGTTGCTGCTTGCGAGGAGTGTCAGTTAAGCGGCCGCGATACGCGCGTTCTTCGAGGCGGATGCGGCCTGGGCGCGAGCGGAGATACGTGGACCTAGGGGTACAGGCCACCCGGAGTGTCCTGCACAAAGAATGCGATTAAGGAGAATGACGCTTAGGAAATCGCGGAAAGATACGCCTCGAGAGCCGGATCGGCTCCGGATTCAATGCGCCCGCATTTATTGGAGCCACCCGCATCGGAACGACCGGGGGGCCGCAGTTTGGCTATAAAGATAGGTGCAGGTGCGATGGAGCCTGCCAAGCCGGAGCTGTTCAGATTGCCATGGATCGTGGGCCTCCTCTCCGGCGCATGGTTGAGAGACCCCTATCGAAGGAACGGGAGGCGCGCCCTTCGCGACTTCCGCCAACTAGCTGTTTCATCTGGGATCAACAAGGAGGTTCTCCCCGGCGGAACTCCGCTCTAGGCGTTTCATCCGGGATCACGTCTCCCCTCCTTGAAGTTCAGCCTCCCGATTGAGCTTTGCACCAGACGCTTTATCCGGGACCGCGCCTCCATATGCTCTTCTCCCTTGTATTCCTTCTCTCCCCTAACACTGGGGAGGACCGGAATATCCCTTGGAGGTGGCGTTCCCCTGGAGGCAGCGGGAGCTTCTTCTGCGGCGGCTCCTCGTCTTTTTCATGAGGCGTGGATGGCGCCTCTGGGTAGGAGCAGTGTGGACTTCTCCTTCGTCCACTTCTTCTTCATCCGCGCCGGCTCTTCGTCTTTTTCGTGAGACGCCGATGGCGCCTCCGGTTGGAAGCACCCACTTCCGGCGGGATTGCAGCCGCTTCGGATGGAGGTTTCGGGATCCCAGATCTTTAGCTCCTCGGAGTCTCCACCTCTTCTTTACTTTCTTTACACCCTAATTCCCCTCTGGGAATTCCTTGTAATCACACGAGCACGCCATTGTAACCAGAAATTATTGAAATGAAAAGTGTTATACATTTTTGAACTGTCTTTCTGGCATTGTCGTTCTACTGGTAATACATCCGCAGGTTAGCGGAATTCCAGCTCCTTGGAATTTCTCGACCATCTAGGGCCTCCAACTGGTAGGAGCCAGGTCGGTTTTGAAAGAGTAGATGCCCTACAAGCCAATTGCAATATGTATTGCGAAGGGTTTTTCTTTTGATTTGTCCAAATCATGTACATGACATTTAAATATGAATAAAGGCATTATATTTTATCATATGCTGTTGATTATATTTATGATAAACTCCTTAGATTAGGGCAATGGTTTTAAGACTATGATGAGATCATACTAGTGAGACTTAAAATCCTAAAATCCTAATCTTAAATATTCCCAGTCATTGGTACATTGAGTCGGGGATCAATGATTACCGGAAAGACTGGCATGTTTTATGTATGCTCGATGCAGAGGATGATTGATCTCACAATTATTTGTGTAGAGACACTAATACAAAGATATGGGTGCTCATTAGAAGAATGAGTTCACTGAATTGACCTACAAAGAGAAATCTTATGAAGTCTTACTTACATGTCAAAAGATGATTCTCTTAGTGGGAGTTGTGCAACTGATCCTTTGACCTGAGATCACCATGGTATCTTGTGCACATGAACCTATGTTTTGGTTTACACTCATTCATGACAATAAGTTATGTACGAGGTCTTCTGGATATGGTGGATTGTGTACGAAGATTATGAGTAGGTCAACAAGGAATTAATCACTTCTAGTAAGAGAAGATAGCATCCTATTTATTCTAATCATATGATAATTCAGGAAGCCTTTGATCAAAGCAGAATGAAAATTAGAAAGAGTTTCTAATGTTTCATTATTTGAATTATCATTAAAAGATTGAGAAAAATATGAATATGAAATTGAGTTTGACATATATTCATACTCATATATATATTTGGGATGCAGTTTGATTAAAGGATTGAATTGCATGGTAACTTGCCACTGAAGGGTATTTTTGGTATTTCCACCAAATTCCATATTTTTCGGGTAGATATGACACGTTGCTAGACGTCAATCTTGTCTTATAGGTTTGATCGAACTAAAGAGTTTAATTCGATCACCAATTAGAAAGGATTCTAATTGTTAAGTTCGGGTTCGCGCAGTTTGGACTTAAATCGATTAGAAGAGTTCTAATCAAGTTGGGTCAACTCGCACTCACACCTATTGCTGGCTAAGTATGGAACCCAATGGGTCACACACAAGAAAACTTATCAAGGGTTTAATTGGATTAGATCATGTTTGCAAGATAAACATCCTAGCAGGTGTTGCAAACCTTAGCTCCTGATTCGAACTGGATTCGAATCTGATTCGAATTGAATTCGAATCTGATTCTTAATTGATCTAATTTGATTTGATCATATTCTAATATGGGTTAGCCAAGAGTTGGCTCCTAATTGGCTTGGTTTGAGTCTAATTGGATTAGATTTGATAAATCATTCATTTTTGACCGTTGGATCAACATTTGGATGAAGAGATGGATCAAATGGATGGCACCATGAATTGGAGCCATTGGATTTTCATCATAGGATGATGGGAGATCATGATGACGTGATGGATATCATTGGGAGGCGTGGAGATGAAAAATAGGTGAAGGAAAGAGAGAGAATACGTGAAGATTAAATGGATAAGGATGAACCATTTATTTGATCTTATCCATTCTCTCTCTTCTCTCTTCATCACGCCTAAGGGATATATGGCGCCTTCTTTCATGGCCTTTGGATCATCATCAACCCTTGATGAATGGATAAGGTTGGTTCCTATTTTTCTTGCGTGAGAAGAAGTGAAAAAAGGGAAGAGTACGGCGCATTTTCATGAAGAGGTGCTTAGGGAATCAAGCGCCACATCATAAGCGCTTGATCTTATCATAACCACTTTTGATACGCCTCTCCCTATTTTTGTGGCGCCTTCTCTCCTCTTATCACGCCCCATCTGAAGGATGTGTGGATGGGATGCATCCTTTGGTGATGCATCCCCACGCCATCTATAAATAGGAATGCTCCCGGTGTTTTCTAATCATCGAAAATCAATCCAACTCTCTCTCTCTCATATCCCTTCTTTCTTACATTAGTTTCTTTCTTTCTAACATTGCTTCTAGTGTGTCCTAAGCCAAGACAAGGTGGTCTTCCTTAGGACAAAAGGATTAGAAGTGATTTTAGAAGGCTAAAAAAAAATAGAAAGGAAGGAAAGCAAGCCATTAGAGTTCTTTAGAAGAATTCTGCATTAAGGATCAAAAGTCTTTGGAGCTAAAGTCTTGATCAAGTTTTCGTGTGGATCACCATTGGAGGGCGGACACTTGGACGCCTCGTGGAGATTGTACACTTTGGATTAGCATTTGAGGTATTCTACTAATTCTGTATTTATTTTATATTATTTGATTGTAATCATTAAGGTGATTTAGGCTTAAAAGGGTTTCATGCATAGGGACTTTATTAAGAAAATTTTAAAATCCCTAGCTTCCGCTGCCCATTATGACATGCTAGAACCCTACAGTGGTATCAGAGCTATCCTTAATTGGTTCAATCAAATAATAATGCATGATGTATGATTATTAATTTACTATGAGATAGTAATGTCATATGCTTAATGAAATGCTGAAATATATGATTCATATATGATATGATATGTAATAAAATGTCATGATATGAAATTTTCCATATAAAAATATGTTGAAGCATGTTAATTAGTTGCTTATGATTTATACATGCTATGAGATAGCTATGATGCATGATAACTTATTTTAGATATGTTAAATATATGTTACAATTAAAGAATGTGCTAGAGACTAGTAAGCCCTCAATAAAAATTATATTAAGTCATAGTGTTAAAAAATTTTGAGCTAACCCATTCTAGAACAATTAATCTAATTGGTGTCTAAGGAAAGCACTAAAGGTGGTTACTTAATTAGGACCTTACTCTTTGAGTAAGGAGAGCCTCCCACCTGCTTACCTGGCCAATTGTTTGATTGTCTATTATGGAGAAGCTTAATATTGATATAACACTATTGATAGCCTTCCTTCATGCCTCGATATTATTATGTCAAGATCCATGCTAGTTTGTTGTGCTAACACAAAACTTGCAATGGGGACTGATGTTATACTGTCTTGGTGCATTAAGATGCTTATGGCATATTTTAATATATTGCCTTGTTGTGTAACCACAAGGGCAATATTATTCGAATATGACTATATGGAAATGAAGGGTTTGACTTAACTAAAATATTATTGTTTGTTGTGCTAACACAAGGCAATAAGTATTTTAAGAGGACAAGATAAAGTTGAGAATTGCATGAGATGCAATTGGAAAGAGTTTTCTACCTTTGAACTCATAAGAGTTTGTTGTGTAAACACAAGGCTTTTTATGATGAATTAGGATCTCAACCCTACTAAGAAAAATTATATTTTCACGTTTATCATAGGAGAGGGCTATGATATTCGATAAAAATAGTAGGAGACAAATTAGATTAAAGTCCTTATCTAGTTGCAAACATGTCATCATGATTGGTCTGCTTATATTAGTTATGTTCTTGCATATGTAGAATTATTAAATGGCTTCACTTTCACTAAGAGGCATCTTAGATGCCAACAAGTTGACCGGACCAAATTATGTGGACTGGTTGAGGAATTTAAAGATAGTACTCACTCAGGAGAAAATTTCCTATATACTTGAAACCCCTGATCTTGGAGATCTAGGGGATGATGCTACAGAAGAGGAGGTTGCCACACATAAGATGTGGAAAAATGACAGTTTGACTGTCAAATGTATCATACTTGCCTCTATTTGTAATGAATTACAGAGGCAACATGAAGGCATGGACACTCAATCCATACTTCTCAATCTAAAAGAGTTGTATGGAGAACAAAGCAGGACTGCTAGGTATGAGATATCTAAGCAGTTGTTCCATGCTAGAATGAATAAAGGAACTCCAGTGCAAAACCATGTTCTTATGGTTATAGACTTAATCACTAGATTAAGTCAATTAGGTTTTGCTATGGATAGTGAGCTCAGTCAGGATTTGATCCTGCAATCACTGCCTGATTCATTCTCTCAGTTTGTTGTGAACTTTCACATGAACAAGCTGAACACCTCCCTGCCCGAGCTGTTAAATATGCTCAAAACAGCTGAAGGCCATATTAAGAAGGATAAAGGTCCACTCCTTCTCATAGATGGCACCTCTAAGAGAAAATCGGGCAATAAGGGTTCTAAGAAACGATTGAACCCTAAGAGTAGCATCAAAAAGAAAAGAAAAACTCCGGATCAAGTACCTGTTTTCATTGCGGCAAAGCTGGCCACTGGAAAAGGAATTGCAAGAGTTTTCTTGCAAGTATGAAGACCGATGCAAGAGTTGCATCAAAAGGTATGTTTATGTTACATGCCAACTTGTCATTAAGTTCTTCAAATTCAAATTCATGGGTATTGGATACCGGCTGTGGTTTTCACATTTGCAAATCTTTGCATGGACTACAGAAAATTAAAATTTTGAAGAAAGGTGACTTCGAGCTGTATGGCGCTGGAGGAGAGTCCATCCAGGCTGAAGCTGTTGGAACCTACAACTTGGAGTTACCTTCGGGAGAGCTCCTACAATTAGAAGATTGTTATTATATGCCCAAAATTATTAGAAATGTAATTTCCATTCCTTTGTTGTTAAAGAAAGGATTTGAAATTAATGGAAAGGGCAATGGTTGCTCTATTTATTTTTCTAATAAGCATCTTTGCAATGGCATTATAGAAAATGGTCTTCTTGTTTTATTACTTAATGACAATGTCTTTCATATTAATAAAAGCAATAAAAGAAAGAGAGAGGAAGTAAATAACACCCTTCTTTGGCATTGCCGACTTGGTCACATAAGTGAATCAAGAATCAACAAGTTATACAAAGAAGAGTTCTTTGATCCTTATGATTATGAATCATTAGGAACTTGTGAATCTTGTCTTATGGGTAAAATGACTAAGTCTCCATTCACTGGACATGGAGAAAGGGCAAGTGAGTTATTAGGACTTATACACACAGATGTATGTGGTCCTATGACAACTCCAGCTAGAGGTGGATACTCTTACTTCATCACATTCACTGATGATTTATCAAGGTTCGGATATGTGTATCTTATGAAACATAAATCCGAAGCTTTTGATAAGTTTAAAGAGTATCAAAGTATGGTTGAAAAACAAACCGGAAAGTGTATTAAAATCCTTCGATCTGATCGAGGAGGTGAATACCTTTCTAGTGAGTTTTTAAATCATCTTAAAGAAAAGGGCATTCTCTCTGAATGGACACCTCCGTATACGCTACAATTAAATGGTGTAGCTGAACGGAGGAATCGTACTTTATTAGATATGGTACGGTCCATGATGTGCTTTCCTGATCTTCCTATTTCCTTCTGGGGTTTTGCCCTAGAGACTGCTGCACTAATATTAAACAGGGTACCTTCTAAGTCTGTACCTAGCACTCCATATGAGATATGGAGAGGAAAGAAGCCTAATCTTAAGTATCTTAAGATATGGGGTTGTCAAGCTTATGTCAAAAGAAATTTTGGACACAAGCTAAGTGCTAGATCAGATAAATATATTTTTGTAGGTTATCCTAAAGATAGTATAGGATACATCTTCTATCATCCTACCGAACAAAAAGTTTTTGTAGGTAGGCATGTCATTTTCTTAGAAAAAGAGTTTATCTTAGAAAAGGGCAAGGATAGAAAAATAGAACTTGAAGAAGTTCAAAACCTACAAATAGAAACACAAGAAATTCTTCAACCAGATGTACCCATTGATGAGGTACAACCACAACACACATCTCCTCTCCGAAGGACAGATAGAGTGCGAAGAGCACCTGAGAGGTATGGGTTCATCATTGAGAATGATGAAGCCCACATTGTTCAGAATAATGATCCTCTGACCTATTCGGAAGCTGTCATGAGTAATGACTCTGACAAATGGCTAGAAGCCATGAAATCCGAAATAGATTCTATGTATACCAATCAAGTATGGACTTTGGTTGATGCACCAGAGGGTGTAAACCCTATAGGTTGCAAATGGGTCTATAAGAAAAAGATTGGAGCAGATGGCCAAGTAGAAACCTACAAGGCTAGATTGGTGGCAAAAGGTTTCAGGCAAAAGCAAGGAATTGACTATGATGAAACTTTTTCGCCAGTAGCTATGCTCAAATCTATTCGGATTTTGCTTGCAATAGCTGCATACTATGATTATGAAATCTGGCAGATGGATGTCAAAACCGCCTTCCTTAATGGTTATCTTGAGGAAGAGGTTTACATGACACAGCCAGAAGGATTTGTCTCAAGTAAGAGAGCAAATCAAGTATGCAAGCTTAAGAGATCCATTTATGGATTAAAGCAAGCATCGAGGAGTTGGAACATCCGTTTTGATACAACAGTCAAAGAGTTTGGTTTTATCAAAAATGTGGATGAACCATGTGTGTACAAGAAGACTAGTGGGAGTGCCATTGTCTTCTTAATATTGTATGTAGATGACATACTGATCATTGGAAATGATATTCCAATGTTACAATCGGTCAAGACTTGGCTGTCAAAAAGCTTTTCCATGAAAGACTTGGGAGAAGCATCCTATATACTTGGTATAAAGATCTATAGGGATAGATCTAAAAGGATGCTAGGCTTGTCCCAGTCTAGGTACATAGATAATGTGCTGAAAAGATTCAGCATGGAAGAAAGTAAAAGAGGTTATTTGCCTATGAGTCATGGCATACGTCTCTCTAAGAAGATGTCTCCTAAGACATCTGAAGAGAGGAATAGAATGAATTCTATTCCCTATGCTTCGGCAATAGGACCGATTATATATGCTATGCTATGTACTAGGCCTGATGTTGCTTATGCCTTAGGCATAACAAGTAGATTTCAGGCTGATCCAGGAGAGGATCATTGGATAGCTGTGAAAAATATTCTTAAGTACTTGAGAAGGTCTAAAGATATTTTTCTAGTTTATGGAGGATCTGAGTTGAAACTAGAAGGATTTTCTGATTCTAGTTTTCAATCAGATCCAGATGATAGCAAGTCCACTTCAGGGTATGTCTTTACCCTAAATGGTGGTGCAGTGAGCTGGAAGAGTTCCAAACAGCAAACTGTAGCTGACTCAACTACTGAGGCAGAATACATTGCTGTAAGTGAAGCCGCTAAGGAAGCTGTCTGGATGAAGAAGTTCATCTCTGAGTTAGGAGTAGTTCCCGAGATTGCTGGACCAGTCCCAGTTTATTGTGATAACACTGGAGCTGTTGCTCAAGCGAAGGAACCAAGGTCTCATCACAAATTCAAGCACATTCTAAGACGCTTCCATCTTGTTCGAGAGATTGTCGAGAGACAAGACATAGTCATTGAACGAGTAGACACCAAGAACAACCTAGCAGACCCGTTCACTAAAGCTCTACCACAACAGCAGTTCGATCGCCACCTCAATTGTATGGGGATAAAATATAAGAGCGATTGGCTTTAGTGCAAGTGGGAGATTGAAAGAGTAGATGCCCTACAAGCCAATTGCAATATGTATTGCGAAGGGTTTTTCTTTTGATTTGTCCAAATCATGTACATGACATTTAAATATGAATAAAGGCATTATATTTTATCATATGCTGTTATTATATTTATGATAAACTCCTTAGATTAGGGCAATGGTTTTAAGACTATGATGAGATCATACTAGTGAGACTTAAAATCCTAAAATCCTAATCTTAAATATTCCCAGTCATTGGTACATTGAGTCGGGGATCAATGATTACCGGAAAGACTAGCATGTCTTATGTATGCTCGATGCAGAGGATGATTGATCTCACAATTATTTGTGTAGAGACACTAATACAAAGATATGGGTGCTCATTAGAAGAATGAGTTCACTGAATTGACCTACAAAGAGAAATCTTATGAAGTCTTACTTACATGTCAAAAGATGATTCTCTTAGTGGGAGTTGTGCAACTGATCCTTTGACCTGAGATCACCATGGTATCTTGTGCACATGAACCTATGTTTTGGTTTACACTCATTCATGACAATAAGTTATGTACGAGGTCTTCTGGATATGGTGGATTGTGTACGAAGATTATGAGTAGGTCAACAAGGAATTAATCACTTCTAGTAAGAGAAGATAGCATCCTATTTATTCTAATCATATGATAATTCAGGAAGCCTTTGATCAAAGCAGAATGAAAATTAGAAAGAGTTTCTAATGTTTCATTATTTGAATTATCATTAAAAGATTGAGAAAAATATGAATATGAAATTGAGTTTGACATATATTCATACTCATATACATATTTGGGATGCAGTTTGATTAAAGGATTGAATTGCATGGTAACTTGCCACTGAAGGGTATTTTTGGTATTTCCACCAAATTTCATATTTTTCGGGTAGACATGACACGTTGCTAGACGTCAATCTTGTCTTATAGGTTTGATCGAACTAAAGAGTTTAATTCGATCACCAATTAGAAAGGATTCTAATTGTTAAGTTCGGGTTCGCGCAGTTTGGACTTAAATCGATTAGAAGAGTTCTAATCAAGTTGGGTCAACTCGCACTCACACCTATTGCTGGCTAAGTATGGAACCCAATGGGTCACACACAAGAAAACTTATCAAGGGTCTAATTAGATTAGATCATGTTTGCAAGATAAACATCCTAGCAGGTGTTGCAAACCTTAGCTCCTGATTCCAACTGGATTCGAATCTGATTCGAATTGAATTCGAATCTGATTCTTAATTGATCTAATTTGATTTGATCATATTCTAATATGGGTTAGCCAAGAGTTGGCTCCTAATTGGCTTGGTTTGAGTCTAATTGGATTAGATTTGATAAATCATTCATTTTTGACCGTTGGATCAACATTTGGATGAAGAGATGGATCAAATGGATGGCACCATGAATTGGAGCCATTGGATTTTCATCATAGGATGATGGGAGATCATGATGACGTGATGGATATCATTGGGAGGCGTGGGGATGAAAAATAGGTGAAGGAAAGAGAGAGAATACGTGAAGATTAAATGGATAAGGATGAACCATTTATTTGATCTTATCCATTCTCTCTCTTCTCTCTTCATCACGCCTAAGGGATATATGGCGCCTTCTTTCATGGCCTTTGGATCATCATCAACCCTTGATGAATGGATAAGGTTGGTTCCTATTTTTCTTGCGTGAGAAGAAGTGAAAAAAGGGAAGAGTACGGCGCATTTTCATGAAGAGGTGCTTAGGGAATCAAGCGCCACATCATAAGCGCTTGATCTTATCATAACCACTTTTGATACGCCTCTCCCTATTTTTGTGGCGCCTTCTCTCCTCTTATCACGCCCCATCTGAAGGATGTGTGGATGGGATGCATCCTTTGGTGATGCATCCCCACGCCATCTATAAATAGGAATGCTCCCGGTGTTTTCTAATCATCGAAAATCAATCCAACTCTCTCTCTCTCATATCCCTTCTTTCTTACATTAGTTTCTTTCTTTCTAACATTGCTTCTAGTGTGTCCTAAGCCAAGACAAGGTGGTCTTCCTTAGGACAAAAGGATTAGAAGTGATTTTAGAAGGCTAAAGAAAAATAGAAAGGAAGGAAAGCAAGCCATTAGAGTTCTTTAGAAGAATTCTGCATTAAGGATCAAAAGTCTTTGGAGCTAAAGTCTTGATCAAGTTTTCGTGTGGATCACCATTGGAGGGCGGACACTTGGACGCCTCGTGGAGATTGTACACTTTGGATTAGCATTTGAGGTATTCTACTAATTCTGTATTTATTTTATATTATTTGATTGTAATCATTAAGGTGATCTAGGCTTAAAAGGGTTTCATGCATAGGGATTTTATTAAGAAAATTTTAAAATCCCTAGCTTCCGCTGCCCATTATGACATGCTAGAACCCTACAGTGGTATCAGAGCTATCCTTAATTGGTTCAATCAAATAATAATGCATGATGTATGATTATTAATTTACTATGAGATAGTAATGTCATATGCTTAATGAAATGCTGAAATATATGATTCATATATGATATGATATGTAATAAAATGTCATGATATGAAATTTTCCATATAAAAATATGTTGAAGCATGTTAATTAGTTGCTTATGATTTATACATGCTATGAGATAGCTATGATGCATGATAACTTATTTTAGATATGTTAAATATATGTTACAATTAAAGAATGTGCTAGAGACTAGTAAGCCCTCAATAAAAATTATATTAAGTCATAGTGTTAAAAAATTTTGAGCTAACCCATTCTAGAACAATTAATCTAATTGGTGTCTAAGGAAAGCACTAAAGGTGGTTACTTAATTAGGACCTTACTCTTTGAGTAAGGAGAGCCTCCCACCTGCTTACCTGGCCAATTGTTTGATTGTCTATTATGGAGAAGCTTAATATTGATATAACACTATTGATAGCCTTCCTTCATGCCTCGATATTATTATGTCAAGATCCATGCTAGTTTGTTGTGCTAACACAAAACTTGCAATGGGGACTGATGTTATACTGTCTTGGTGCATTAAGATGCTTATGGCATATTTTAATATATTGCCTTGTTGTGTAACCACAAGGGCAATATTATTCGAATATGACTATATGGAAATGAAGGGTTTGACTTAACTAAAATATTATTGTTTGTTGTGCTAACACAAGGCAATAAGTATTTTAAGAGGACAAGATAAAGTTGAGAATTGCATGAGATGCAATTGGAAAGAGTTTTCTACCTTTGAACTCATAAGAGTTTGTTGTGTAAACACAAGGCTTTTTATGATGAATTAGGATCTCAACCCTACTAAGAAAAATTATATTTTCACGTTTATCATAGGAGAGGGCTATGATATTCGATAAAAATAGTAGGAGACAAATTAGATTAAAGTCCTTATCTAGTTGCAAACATGTCATCATGATTGGTCTGCTTATATTAGTTATGTTCTTGCATATGTAGAATTATTAAATGGCTTCACTTTCACTAAGAGGCATCTTAGATGCCAACAAGTTGACCGGACCAAATTATGTGGACTGGTTGAGGAATTTAAAGATAGTACTCACTCAGGAGAAAATTTCCTATATACTTGAAACCCCTGATCTTGGAGATCTAGGGGATGATGCTACAGAAGAGGAGGTTGCCACACATAAGATGTGGAAAAATGACAGTTTGACTGTCAAATGTATCATACTTGCCTCTATGAGTAATGAATTACAGAGGCAACATGAAGGCATGGACACTCAATCCATACTTCTCAATCTAAAAGAGTTGTATGGAGAACAAAGCAGGACTGCTAGGTATGAGATATCTAAGCAGTTGTTCCATGCTAGAATGAATAAAGGAACTCCAGTGCAAAACCATGTTCTTATGGTTATAGACTTAATCACTAGATTAAGTCAATTAGGTTTTGCTATGGATAGTGAGCTCAGTCAGGATTTGATCCTGCAATCACTGCCTGATTCATTCTCTCAGTTTGTTGTGAACTTTCACATGAACAAGCTGAACACCTCCCTGCCCGAGCTGTTAAATATGCTCAAAACAGCTGAAGGCCATATTAAGAAGGATAAAGGTCCACTCCTTCTCATAGATGGCACCTCTAAGAGAAAATCGGGCAATAAGAGTTCTAAGAAACGATTGAACCCTAAGAGTAGCATCAAAAAGAAAAGAAAAACTCCGGATCAAGTACCTGTTTTCATTGCGGCAAAGCTGGCCACTGGAAAAGGAATTGCAAGAGTTTTCTTGCAAGTATGAAGACCGATGCAAGAGTTGCATCAAAAGGTATGTTTATGTTACATGCCAACTTGTCATTAAGTTCTTCAAATTCAAATTCATGGGTATTGGATACCGGCTGTGGTTTTCACATTTGCAAATCTTTGCATGGACTACAGAAAATTAAAATTTTGAAGAAAGGTGACTTCGAGCTGTATGGCGCTGGAGGAGAGTCCATCCAGGCTGAAGCTGTTGGAACCTACAACTTGGAGTTACCTTCGGGAGAGCTCCTACAATTAGAAGATTGTTATTATATGCCCAAAATTATTAGAAATGTAATTTCCATTCCTTTGTTGTTAAAGAAAGGATTTGAAATTAATGGAAAGGGCAATGGTTGCTCTATTTATTTTTCTAATAAGCATCTTTGCAATGGCATTATGAAAAATGGTCTTCTTGTTTTATTACTTAATGACAATGTCTTTCATATTAATAAAAGCAATAAAAGAAAGAGAGAGGAAGTAAATAACACCCTTCTTTGGCATTGCCGACTTGGTCACATAAGTGAATCAAGAATCAACAAGTTATACAAAGAAGAGTTCTTTGATCCTTATGATTATGAATCATTAGGAACTTGTGAATCTTGTCTTATGGGTAAAATGACTAAGTCTCCATTCACTGGACATGGAGAAAGGGCAAGTGAGTTATTAGGACTTATACACACAGATGTATGTGGTCCTATGACAACTCCAGCTAGAGGTGGATACTCTTACTTCATCACATTCACTGATGATTTATCAAGGTTCGGATATGTGTATCTTATGAAACATAAATCCGAAGCTTTTGATAAGTTTAAAGAGTATCAAAGTATGGTTGAAAAACAAACCGGAAAGTGTATTAAAATCCTTCGATCTGATCGAGGAGGTGAATACCTTTCTAGTGAGTTTTTAAATCATCTTAAAGAAAAGGGCATTCTCTCTGAATGGACACCTCCGTATACGCTACAATTAAATGGTGTAGCTGAACGGAGGAATCGTACTTTATTAGATATGGTACGGTCCATGATGTGCTTTCCTGATCTTCCTATTTCCTTCTGGGGTTTTGCCCTAGAGACTGCTGCACTAATATTAAACAGGGTACCTTCTAAGTCTGTACCTAGCACTCCATATGAGATATGGAGAGGAAAGAAGCCTAATCTTAAGTATCTTAAGATATGGGGTTGTCAAGCTTATGTCAAAAGAAATTTTGGACACAAGCTAAGTGCTAGATCAGATAAATATATTTTTGTAGGTTATCCTAAAGATAGTATAGGATACATCTTCTATCATCCTACCGAACAAAAAGTTTTTGTAGGTAGGCATGTCATTTTCTTAGAAAAAGAGTTTATCTTAGAAAAGGGCAAGGATAGAAAAATAGAACTTGAAGAAGTTCAAAACCTACAAATAGAAACACAAGAAATTCTTCAACCAGATGTACCCATTGATGAGGTACAACCACAACACACATCTCCTCTCCGAAGGACAGATAGAGTGCGAAGAGCACCTGAGAGGTATGGGTTCATCATTGAGAATGATGAAGCCCACATTGTTCAGAATAATGATCCTCTGACCTATTCGGAAGCTGTCATGAGTAATGACTCTGACAAATGGCTAGAAGCCATGAAATCCGAAATAGATTCTATGTATACCAATCAAGTATGGACTTTGGTTGATGCACCAGAGGGTGTAAACCCTATAGGTTGCAAATGGGTCTATAAGAAAAAGATTGGAGCAGATGGCCAAGTAGAAACCTACAAGGCTAGATTGGTGGCAAAAGGTTTCAGGCAAAAGCAAGGAATTGACTATGATGAAACTTTTTCGCCAGTAGCTATGCTCAAATCTATTCGGATTTTGCTTGCAATAGCTGCATACTATGATTATGAAATCTGGCAGATGGATGTCAAAACCGCCTTCCTTAATGGTTATCTTGAGGAAGAGGTTTACATGACACAGCCAGAAGGATTTGTCTCAAGTAAGAGAGCAAATCAAGTATGCAAGCTTAAGAGATCCATTTATGGATTAAAGCAAGCATCGAGGAGTTGGAACATCCGTTTTGATACAACAGTCAAAGAGTTTGGTTTTATCAAAAATGTGGATGAACCATGTGTGTACAAGAAGACTAGTGGGAGTGCCATTGTCTTCTTAATATTGTATGTAGATGACATACTGATCATTGGAAATGATATTCCAATGTTACAATCGGTCAAGACTTGGCTGTCAAAAAGCTTTTCCATGAAAGACTTGGGAGAAGCATCCTATATACTTGGTATAAAGATCTATAGGGATAGATCTAAAAGGATGCTAGGCTTGTCCCAGTCTAGGTACATAGATAATGTGCTGAAAAGATTCAGCATGGAAGAAAGTAAAAGAGGTTATTTGCCTATGAGTCATGGCATACGTCTCTCTAAGAAGATGTCTCCTAAGACATCTGAAGAGAGGAATAGAATGAATTCTATTCCCTATGCTTCGGCAATAGGACCGATTATATATGCTATGCTATGTACTAGGCCTGATGTTGCTTATGCCTTAGGCATAACAAGTAGATTTCAGGCTGATCCAGGAGAGGATCATTGGATAGCTGTGAAAAATATTCTTAAGTACTTGAGAAGGTCTAAAGATATTTTTCTAGTTTATGGAGGATCTGAGTTGAAACTAGAAGGATTTTCTGATTCTAGTTTTCAATCAGATCCAGATGATAGCAAGTCCACTTCAGGGTATGTCTTTACCCTAAATGGTGGTGCAGTGAGCTGGAAGAGTTCCAAACAGCAAACTGTAGCTGACTCAACTACTGAGGCAGAATACATTGCTGTAAGTGAAGCCGCTAAGGAAGCTGTCTGGATGAAGAAGTTCATCTCTGAGTTAGGAGTAGTTCCCGAGATTGCTGGACCAGTCCCAGTTTATTGTGATAACACTGGAGCTGTTGCTCAAGCGAAGGAACCAAGGTCTCATCACAAATCCAAGCACATTCTAAGACGCTTCCATCTTGTTCGAGAGATTGTCGAGAGACAAGACATAGTCATTGAACGAGTAGACACCAAGAACAACCTAGCAGACCCGTTCACTAAAGCTCTACCACAACAGCAGTTCGATCGCCACCTCAATTGTATGGGGATAAAATATAAGAGCGATTGGCTTTAGTGCAAGTGGGAGATTGAAAGAGTAGATGCCCTACAAGCCAATTGCAATATGTATTGCGAAGGGTTTTTCTTTTGATTTGTCCAAATCATGTACATGACATTTAAATATGAATAAAGGCATTATATTTTATCATATGCTGTTATTATATTTATGATAAACTCCTTAGATTAGGGCAATGGTTTTAAGACTATGATGAGATCATACTAGTGAGACTTAAAATCCTAAAATCCTAATCTTAAATATTCCCAGTCATTGGTACATTGAGTCGGGGATCAATGATTACCGGAAAGACTAGCATGTCTTATGTATGCTCGATGCAGAGGATGATTGATCTCACAATTATTTGTGTAGAGACACTAATACAAAGATATGGGTGCTCATTAGAAGAATGAGTTCACTGAATTGACCTACAAAGAGAAATCTTATGAAGTCTTACTTACATGTCAAAAGATGATTCTCTTAGTGGGAGTTGTGCAACTGATCCTTTGACCTGAGATCACCATGGTATCTTGTGCACATGAACCTATGTTTTGGTTTACACTCATTCATGACAATAAGTTATGTACGAGGTCTTCTGGATATGGTAGATTGTGTACGAAGTTATGAGTAGGTCAACAAGGAATTAATCACTTCTAGTAAGAGAAGATAGCATCCTATTTATTCTAATCATATGATAATTCAGGAAGCCTTTGATCAAAGCAGAATGAAAATTAGAAAGAGTTTCTAATGTTTCATTATTTGAATTATCATTAAAAGATTGAGAAAAATATGAATATGAAATTGAGTTTGACATATATTCATACTCATATACATATTTGGGATGCAGTTTGATTAAAGGATTGAATTGCATGGTAACTTGCCACTGAAGGGTATTTTTGGTATTTCCACCAAATTCCATATTTTCCGGGTAGACATGACACGTTGCTAGACGTCAATCTTGTCTTATAGGTTTGATCGAACTAAAGAGTTTAATTCGATCACCAATTAGAAAGGATTCTAATTGTTAAGTTCGGGTTCGCGCAGTTTGGACTTAAATCGATTAGAAGAGTTCTAATCAAGTTGGGTCAACTCGCACTCACACCTATTGCTGGCTAAGTATGGAACCCAATGGGTCACACACAAGAAAACTTATCAAGGGTCTAATTAGATTAGATCATGTTTGCAAGATAAACATCCTAGCAGGTGTTGCAAACCTTAGCTCCTGATTCCAACTGGATTCGAATCTGATTCGAATTGAATTCGAATCTGATTCTTAATTGATCTAATTTGATTTGATCATATTCTAATATGGGTTAGCCAAGAGTTGGCTCCTAATTGGCTTGGTTTGAGTCTAATTGGATTAGATTTGATAAATCATTCATTTTTGACCGTTGGATCAACATTTGGATGAAGAGATGGATCAAATGGATGGCACCATGAATTGGAGCCATTGGATTTTCATCATAGGATGATGGGAGATCATGATGACGTGATGGATATCATTGGGAGGCGTGGAGATGAAAAATAGGTGAAGGAAAGAGAGAGAATACGTGAAGATTAAATGGATAAGGATGAACCATTTATTTGATCTTATCCATTCTCTCTCTTCTCTCTTCATCACGCCTAAGGGATATATGGCGCCTTCTTTCATGGCCTTTGGATCATCATCAACCCTTGATGAATGGATAAGGTTGGTTCCTATTTTTCTTGCGTGAGAAGAAGTGAAAAAAGGGAAGAGTACGGCGCATTTTCATGAAGAGGTGCTTAGGGAATCAAGCGCCACATCATAAGCGCTTGATCTTATCATAACCACTTTTGATACGCCTCTCCCTATTTTTGTGGCGCCTTCTCTCCTCTTATCACGCCCCATCTGAAGGATGTGTGGATGGGATGCATCCTTTGGTGATGCATCCCCACGCCATCTATAAATAGGAATGCTCCCGGTGTTTTCTAATCATCGAAAATCAATCCAACTCTCTCTCTCTCATATCCCTTCTTTCTTACATTAGTTTCTTTCTTTCTAACATTGCTTCTAGTGTGTCCTAAGCCAAGACAAGGTGGTCTTCCTTAGGACAAAAGGATTAGAAGTGATTTTAGAAGGCTAAAGAAAAATAGAAAGGAAGGAAAGCAAGCCATTAGAGTTCTTTAGAAGAATTCTGCATTAAGGATCAAAAGTCTTTGGAGCTAAAGTCTTGATCAAGTTTTCGTGTGGATCACCATTGGAGGGCGGACACTTGGACGCCTCGTGGAGATTGTACACTTTGGATTAGCGTTTGAGGTATTCTTCTAATTCTGTATTTATTTTATATTATTTGATTGTAATCATTAAGGTGATCTAGGCTTAAAAGGGTTTCATGCATAGGGACTTTATTAAGAAAATTTTAAAATCCCTAGCTTCCGCTGCCCATTATGACATGCTAGAACCCTACAGGTTTACCCAGCGAACCCTATACGGGCCTTCCCAATTTGGCGCTAGCTTCCCACCTTCCGCAGGTTGAGATGCTTTAGCTCGCCTTAGCACCAGATCTCCGATTCTGAAAAGCTTCGGTCGGACCTTGGAGTTGTAATATCGGGCCACCCTCCGCTGATACATCGCCATCCGAACCTGCGCCATTTCCCTCGCTTCTTCCAAGAGATCCAGGTTTCCTCGGAGTTGCTCCGAATTGGCCTCGGGTCGGTGCGCGGCCACCCGAGGTGAGGGGAGTCCGAGCTCCACGGGGACAACGGCTTCCGTGCCATAGGTTAGGCTGAAAGGCGTCTCCCCGATAGGGGTCCGATGCGTGGTCCGATACGCCCAAAGGACATTCTCGAGTTCTTCGACCCAAGCTTGCCCCGTCCGACCGATTCGCGCTTTGATTCCTTGGAGGATTGTCCGATTTGTGACCTCGGCCTCGCCGTTGGTTTGGGGATGTGACACAGATGTGAACCGATGCTCGATCCCGAACTCCTCGCAGAAGTCACGGAAATGCTTGTTGTCGAACTGTCGACCATTATCCGAGATGAGGACCCGAGGTACCCCAAATCGGACAATGATGTTCTTCTTCACGAACTTCCGGACTTGCGCCTCCGTGATAGTGGCCAGCGGCTCTGCCTCCACCCACTTACTCCGGTGATAGTGGCCAGCGGCTCATCTTTTGGAAGGCCTCGTAAAACAAAATATCAGCTGAGCTTCCACTATCCACAAGAACACGCCTTACATCATAGTTTGCCATAGTGAGGGAGATCACCATGGCGTCATCGTGGGGGGTCTGAACCCCCTTTACATCTTCATCACAAAAAGTGATTACATTACCGACCCTCTGCCTCTTTGCGACGGCTGCCCCTGACGCTTCAGTCGAGCCCCCTGCGTTCCTCTCGGGCCGGGGGCAGCCCCCAGTGATAGTGTGGATCACGCCCGCGACGGGTCGATTCTGCTCCCGAGGCTCCTGAGGGGCCGGGTCGGCCGGACGCGGGTCTGCGGGGGGACGTCGGTCGTTCACATATCGACCGAGACGCCCTCGGCGGATGAGAGCCTCGATCTCGTCCCGAAGCTGGAAGCAGTCTTCGGTGTCGTGGCCGTGGTCCCGGTGGTACTCACAGTACGCCCGAGAGGGCCTCCACCCAGGAATCTTCTTCATCTGTCTCGGGACCGGGAGGTCCTCCCGCCCCTTGATTTCCATGAGGATCTGGGCCCGGGGAGTCAGGAGAGGAGTGTACCGGTTGAAACGTCGGGGCGGAGAACGAGGGCGTAGGGCGCCGTGGTTCCTCGCCGGCGACAGGCTTCTGCGCCGACGTTGAGGCGTCGGGCTCCTCCTCTGGCGTGCCTCTTTTCGCCTTTTCTTCCCGAGCTTTGGAGGGATCTCGGCGGCCTCCTTGCTCCGGTGGGCGGCCGCCTCCTCGGCGTCCGCATACTGGTTCGCCCGGGACAACAGCTCCGGGAAGCTCCGCGGCAGGCGTTTGTCCAGGGAGAAGGTGAGTCTGCCCTTTCGAAAGTCACGCTTCAGGGCTGAAAGAGCCACCTCCTGGCTCAGGTTCCGGACTTCCAGCGTAGCCTTGTTGAAGCGGGTAAGATAATCCCGCAAGCTTTCTCCCTCGTTTTGCCGGACATCAAAGAGGGAGTCGGAGACCAGTCGCCGCCGGCTACTGACGGCGAAATGGGTGATGAAGAGGCGAGTAAACTGGTCGAAGGACTGGATTGAGTTAGCCTCCAAGCCGGCGAACCACGCCCTTGCCGGGCCACGGAGGGTTGCCGGGAAGGCCTTGCAGAGGAGAGGATCTGATGCTCCGTGGAGGAGCATAAGGGTCCTGAAACTCTCGACGTGATCCCGCGGGTCCGCCGCCCCGTCATAGGGCTCGATCGCCGGCATTTTAAACCCCGGCGGATTCGGGGTCCGCAGGATCCTCGAGGCAAGCGCCGGCTGGGAGGAGATCTCCAAGTCGGCGAAGGGATCTTTGGAGTGGCCCTTCAGGACCTGGAGTTGTCGGTGGAGATCGTCCACCCGCCGGTCCAGGGAGCGCGATCGATGGGTGGGAGACAAGGAGCACCGAGAGGGGGACCGACTGGAGCGCGGGTTCCTTGAGGACTGGGGGGTTTGGGAACGCGCCCGGGCCCGCCTTTCGTACCCCGCGCAGCTCCGATGGGAAGGTCCCGGCAGAATGGACCGTGCTCGAGAATCTTCCTCGCGCCGGCGCTCCTCCCCATGGGAGAGGAAGGAGCGCGGGTTGAGGAGGACAGGTGAGCGCTCAGGGAGCAGCGGCTCCTGGGCCCGCTGCGGCGCCCGAGACATCACACCCTGCAGGTTCTGCACTGCCTCCGCGAGGGTGCGAACCTGCTGGGCTAACTGGTCGAACTGAGCGGCTTCGACCATCTGAATGGGAGGTGGAGCGGTGGAGTGTTGCTGAGAATGTGTTGGAGACGCAGCGGCCTCCAGGCCGGAGGCGCGAGAGGCCCCGCGACCGGAGGCATTGGAAGCTCCACGACCACCTCGCCGTGCCATTACGATCGCTCTGAGATTCGTCCCTTCCTCTAGCGCCAACTGTTGCTGGTGGTCCAAACCGAGAACGATTGGCACAGCGGTGTGAACGGGATTCCGTCTGAGTTGCCTTGGTTGGTGTTGATTGCGCTCCACCTTCCACCGGAAAACCTGCAAGCAAGCCTCGCACCACCACTGGGGTAGTAGGGGCCCTCCGACGATCAAGTCAGAGGAGATTGGAGGAGAAGGAGAGATAATAGTAGCAAGTAGGAGAATGCTCTGGAAGTTCTTGCTTACCCCCCCTTCTTCCCCCAGCCGCATATATACCAGGCTGGGGGGTCTTTCAGGGGGGTTCGTCATCGTGGGGCACGATGGAGCTGCCACTGACACGGCCGTTACAGGGCGTCGTGGGGCAGCGCTGGGTACGGACATGACAGGGCGTAGTGGAGCTCCGCCTTGTACGGCCGTTACAGGGGATCGTGGAGCAGTGCCAGATACAACCGTTGCAGGGAGTAGTGGAGCAGGAGGCTGCGGCGTGCCTCTGGGGAATAGCCTGTCGTTGTCGAGAGATGTCCGACTCGGGGTCGGGCTGCGGAGACGAAGATGTCCGACTCGGGGTCGGATTGCTGGATCAAGGGGCTGCCGACTCGGGGTCGGGCTGCGGAGCCGAAGATGTCCGACTCGGGGTCGGATTGCTGGATCAAGGGGCAGCCGACTCGGGGTCGGGCTGCGGAGCCGAAGATGTCCGACTCGGGGTCGGATTGCTGGATCAAGGGGCAGCCGACTCGGGATCGGGCTACGGAGCCGAAGATGTCCGACTCGGGGTCGGATTGCTGGATCAAGGGGCTGCCGTAGTCTTCCTGGGCGCGCGTGCCGGTCACGTGGGGCATGGTGGCTAAGTTCCCCCGTAACAGTACCTATAATTGGATATTCAGAAGGTCTTTCAACTAGATTCCATACTTTGTTTCTAGTAAATTGGTTTAATTCTTCTTGCATTGCATTTATCCAATTTACATCTTTTTCAGCTTCTTCTATGCGTTTAGGCTCAGAATGTGAAATGAAAGCTAGATGATTGTTTAAGTTCCTAAGGGATGCTCTAGTCCTAATAGGTTGAGACGGATCATCTAGAATTAATTCCTTAGGATGCCCGTGAGCATACCTCCAAGCTTTGGTTAGCCCATGATCTACTATAGTCTCTTGGCTTGATGATGCATCTTCAATTAATTTTTGACTGTTATCTTGTAATGTCATCTCGTCAATCTTTTCTTCAAGAATTTCCGTATCATCATCAAAATTAACTCTCTTACTAGAAGAGATATCACTAGAATCATCGAAGACAACATGTATGGATTCTTCTATAACTAGGGTTCTTTTATTAAAGACTCTATATGCTTTACTAGTTGTAGAGTACCCTAAGAATATGCCCTCATCAGATTTAGAATCAATTTTTCCTAGATTATCTTTCCCATTATTATGAACAAAACACCTACATCCAAAGATATGAAAATAGTTTACCTTTGGTTTTCTGTTTTTCCAAAGTTCATAAGGTGTTTTCTTTATAATAGGTCTCAATAAAACTCTATTTAATATATGACAAGAAGTATTAATGGCTTCTCTCCAAAAGTACTTAGGGAGGTTATTTTCACATAACATAGTTCTAGCCATTTCCTCTAGAGTTCTATTTTTCCTCTCCACAACTCCATTTTGTTGTGGTATCCTAGGTGCAGAAAAATTGTGTGTTATCCCCTTTTTACTACAAAACTCATCAAATAAATGATTTTCAAATTCGGTACCATGGTCACTTCTAATAGCTACTACTGAAGTATCTCTAGCATTGGTTACTTCTTTATGAAATTTCTTGAAAACTGAAAAAGCTTGATCCTTATGAGCTAAGAACATGACCCAAGTGTATCTAGAATAATCATCTACAATAACTAGACCATATTTATTTCCACCTAGGCTTGTTGTTCTAGTTGGTCCGAATAGGTCCATGTGTAGTAGTTCTAGAGGTCTAGAGGTAGAGACACAATTTATAGATTTAAAGGAGTTCCTTGATTGTTTGCCAAATTGACACGCTTCACATATTTTATTCTTTTCAAACTTTAATTTTGGCAAACCTATCACAGAATCTCTTTTAACTAGTTTAGATATTATGTCCATGCTTGCATGACCTAACTTACGGTGCCATAACCAACTAGCATCATTATCCTTAGTTTCATTAACAACTAAACACGGGTTGTGTTTGGCAAGCTCTTCAAGGTCTACAACATACACATTTCCACGTCTTATTCCTTTAAAAACTAAGCTATTGTCATTTGGGTTTGTTATGATGCATAGTGATGGTTTAAACATAACATTATAACCTCTATCACATAATTGACTAATGCTTAATAAATTATGCTTAAGACCATCAACATATCGAACATTATCAATAAAAGTAGAAGGGATAATTTGAACTTTACCTATACCAATGATGTGACCTTGGTTATTGTCTCCAAAAGTCACAGCACCTCCCTTCTTAGCTTCAAGGGTGAAGAATTGATCCTTGTCACCCGTCATGTGTCTTGAGTAGCCACTATCCAAGTACCAACAATTTTTGTTGACCTTGGCTGCAAGACACTCCTACACAAGCAAATCATATAATCTTAGGTACCCAAGTTTTCTTGGGTCCTTCATGGTTAGTCATGTTGGTTCCTTTTGGAACCCATACCCTTTTAATTTTTCTTTTTGTTTTTTCTTTTCTATAATTGCACACATTTGCTTTATGTCCTAAAGTTCCACAACAAAAACAGGTTATTTTCTTAGTTTTGCTTTCTCCTGCTTTAACAAAGAAGTTACTAAGAAGTTTTTGCTTATTTTTTGGTTTATATCCTAAACCTGCTCTATTGAATACCGCTCGTTGACTATTAAGTATCATATTCAATTTTTCTGAACTATATGTAAATTTTTCAACCAAGGATTTGTATTTTTCAAGTTCTTTAGTTAGTGTTTGTTTTTCTGCTTTTAGATCATTTAGTTCTTTTGTGATACTCTCGTTTATATGTTTATTGTTTTTGGGTTCTAATGTTTCTTTGTTCAGCCTTTCATTTTCTTTAGTTAAGGTATTATTCTTTTGTACCAAGATTTGGTTGCTTGTTTTAAGTTCTGCATTCTCTTTGATAAGAACATCTTTATCCTTAACTAATGAATCATACTTACGGAGATGAGTTTGGTTAGTTACTTTTAGTTCTTTGTTTTTAACGTTTATTGTTTTGTATTCATCCATTAATTCATTGAAAGCATCATATAGTTCATCGAAAGTAAAATCTAAATGTGGTGCGGATGTTACCTCATTGTCATTGGCCATGAAGCAGAAATTGGCCTTTTCTTCTAGTTCCTCTTCTGATGATGACGATGATGCGTCGGAGTCCGATAGGGTGGTGACAAGAGCTTTCTTCTTCTTGTACTTGCTCCCCTTCTTCAGTAGGGGACACTCAGCTCTGATGTGCCCCGGCTTCTTGCACTCATAACACCCAATTCCCTCATTTTTTCCTTTCCTTACCTTTATCCTTGCGATAGGAATTTGAGGGGCCTCTCCTTTGATGAAAGGTCTTCTTTTGGTTGATGAATTTTCTGAATTTGCGCACGAGAAGAGCCTCATCATCATCTCCCTCATGATCCTCTTCTTCACTGCTGCTACTGCAAGACAAGTCTTTATTAGTTGAAGTAGATTTAAGAGCTATTACCTTTTTCTTATGGAAGGACTCTTCTTCGTTGTGTTGCTTCATGGTTAGCTCGTGCGTCATTAGAGATCCAAGAAGCTCCTCAAGAGGAAGCTTGTTCAAATCCTTTGCTTCTTGGATTGCCGTCACTTTGGCTTCCCATGACCTTGGTAAGCAGCGAAGAATCTTCCTGACAACATCACTGTTAGTATAGTTTTTGCCAAGGCTTTTTAGGCCATTAACAATGTCAGTAAATCTAGTGAACATGCATGTGATTGTTTCATTAGAATCCATCTTAAATAGTTCATACTTATGAACCAATATATTTATTTTGGATTCTTTGACTTGATTTGTGCCCTCATGGGTCACTTCAAGTCTATCCCAAATCTCTTTTGCAGAATTGCAAGTACAGACTCTATTGAATTCATTCCTATCTAGTGCACAATAGAGCACATTCATTGCTTTGGCATTGAGTTGTGCCTTCCTAAAGTCATGGTCATCCCAATCCTTTTCTAGTTTGGGTACTGTGACACCCTCTACATGGATGGATGGGATGTATGGTCCATTCAATATGATGGTCCACATCTCATAATCTTGGGCTTGGATAAATATCCTCATCCTAGCCTTCCAATATGAGTAGTCGGATCCATTAAAGAATGGGGGTCTTTGGGCGGACTGACCCTCGATGTGGAAAGATCCAAATGGGGTTGTCATTTTGATCTTTGACTCTTAGGGTAGAAGAGTTTAGGCTCTGATACCACTTGTTGCCCAGATAGACAACCCAAGAGGGGGGTGAATTGGGTTTTTAAAATAATTTGCAACTAAAATATTTGTGGAAGACTAATTAAGACTTTAGCAAGATGATTAGTTAGTTGCTATGTGCTGTGAGTGAGATGAGAGTAAGAGAAAGGAACAAACAATTACAAACACAAGGTTTTTATAGTGGTTCGGAGCTAACCCTTGCTCCTACGTCCACTCCCCAAGTCTCACTTGGGAATTCACTATAACCCCCTGGATTACAGTCGGTTGTTTTACAATCTCACAACCAAACTTGTTGTTTTACGAGCTCACAACGAACTCGGTCGGTTTTTCCTGGCTCACCGACTAGAACCACCCCGATTGTTTTCCCGGGAACACAATCGAACCCTTACACATTGGTTTTAACCTAGGCTCACCAACCAACCTCTACACCCTTGATTCAATCCCCCGATTGAACCAAGCTAAGACAATATGCTAATAATGAGGACAAACAGAAAAACAGAGCTTCTCAAAAGCAAATATACAGCAATATTAATAAAAGCAAAGTTAAGAGCCCTCAAACGCGTTTAAGTTGGAGAAGAGAAAGGGCTTCTTGAACTTTGGGTCTCCTCTTGAAATTCTGGACGACTTGAAGGCAGGAGGAGATCTCTTTCAATGTTGGGAAGATGTGGTTGGAAGGAGTTAATGGCGCTCTTCCCTCTTTTCGTTGAAAAACCACTTGCAGAGAATGAATGCTTGATCTTTTTGAATGGAATGGTAGTTCTCTGCCTTGCTACAGTCCTCTGTGGCTATTTAACCCATCCCCCACGGAAATTAGCCATTAGACACCTTTTTCTGCCCGTTCTGCACACTCTGCACAACCTGACAATATGTCCGTTGGGGGTCGGAGTCGACTCGCGCGATCTGGAGTCGACTCGGCTGTAGCGGGAGTCGACTCATGCTTTTCTGGAGTCGGCTCGGCAACTGTTCCAGATTTGAATTAAAGTGAACTCCTCGACTGGGAGTCGACTCGACTTAACCTAGAGTCGACTCGCCAACTTCTGGAGCTGACTTGGCATTCTCGGAGTCGGCTCATCCATGAAGTCCATGGAGCTAATTTTCAACTTGGCCCACTCGAGTCGACCCGACAGTCCTGGGAGTCGACTCGGCGCTCAGAGCCCGAACTCCCGATCTTCTGTCATTCGCCTCGTCCAGTCTTGGAGTCGACTCGGACTGTTTCGGAGTCGACTCGGCTCTCAGTTTCCGAAACATACCCTTCTGCCTTGAAGTCGACTCGAGCTGTCTGGGAGTCGACTCGGCTCTCAGAGATAATAATTTGGTCTTCTGTCTTTTTGGGATCGCGCTGTCTCGGAGTCGACTCGCGCATTGCGGGAGTCGACTCGAATCTCAGAGTCCGAAAACTGCTCTCTGACTTTTGCCTTGTGAACCACTGAGAGTCGACTCTCGCTTTCTTTGGAGTCGACCTGCCAACCATCGGAGTCGACTCGCGTTCCACAGGAGTCGACTCGAATCTCAGGGTCGAAAATCGCTCTCTGACTTTTCTGTCTGTAACTCCTTGGAGTCGACTCATATTACTCCGGAGTCGACTCGGTAAGCATCGGAGTCGACTCGCGCACTTCAGGAGTCGACTCGCTGACAGGTTTTGAGTTGATGCTTTCTGTTCGTCTGTCTGTTCTCAGTCGGAGTCGACTCGTAATGATCCGGAGTCGACTCGAGCCCGTGCCAGTGATTCTGATACGCTTGGAGTCGACTCGTAATATTCTGGAGTCGACTCGAGTCTCAGACTTTGGTTCAAATTGACTTCTTAACTTATCCAAACTATCTTGAACCAAATCTAGAGACACTTAGACAAGATTTTCACTGAAACACCGATAAGTGCTAATTAATGTACAAATTTATCTATTTTACATAGCACTTATTATTATTGTTATACACATATTTTAAATATTAACAGAAGAAAATGGGGTTTCCCCTCGTCATTTCATTTTAATAAATTATTAGAGGTAATTCAAGTTTGGTTTAATTTTCTATATCGATTTAGTTTAATGTGTGTGCAGGTCGAGTCACCCCATTCACGAATTAGTCCCAATCTATTTCATGTGTGGATTACTTTCTTCCACGTGTGCATAAAGCTATCCATTCCTTTGTCCACGTCATCTTTCCCGTGTGCACTAGGCTTCCCAACTTAGCAAAACAGAGCCCTCCCAACCTACCCGAGTGGACCCCAACCATCTCTCTAAAAAATAATAATAATAAAATTCAATCACGCCCGTATTCATCTTCCGCATCATTCTTCTCCTCTTCTCTTCCCCTGTTTCGGACCATCTCCCAGCTCAGCCGTATCCTTCCCTATCCTTCCCAGATTTTCTCCACTATTCAAGCCAATCCAAGCTTCCCAGATGAATCCTCATGCGATTCATCATCCCCCGTATCCAGCAAATCTCCCAGGCTCAAATCCACACGTTTTTCCTTTGCTTCAAAACAAAGCTCATCTCCCTCCCAGCCGGCCCCAATGCAGCACTAAAACAAGGGAGATTTCCAAATCGACCCAGCCTCCCGATTCTCGCCATCACCGTCTGCGTCTCCTCCGAATTCAAGATCCCAAATCCCGGATGACCCCGCCTCTTCATCCCGCGATGCAATCCAGCGAATCAGGCGTTCGTCCGAAGCATCTTCAACGCATCCATGGCGCAATTCAAGTCTGCAGCACATCTCCGGCCATCCGGATTTCCTTCCACAGCCGAGGCGTCCCAGATCTCAGCTCCCAATCGCGACCAGATCAGCAGAGATCGTGCCGGCACGCCTCACGTCTCCAGCCAGCCACGCATCAGGCATCCACCTGCATCCCCGCCTCCTCACAACTGCCATTCCGAGCGAGATCAGAGATCAACGATCCACTCCTAGCAGTCAAAATCCCAGCATCTCCGCCTCTTCCTCCGCCGGTGACGCAGCTCGCAGCCGAGATCTAGCTCCGCCATCAACCGCGTGCGTTCCGAGCCGCATCAAGAGCCCAGCCTTCTTTCCGTGATCCCAGCCTCCTCCACGTCCGGGCATCCCGTGATCTCACATCCGCATCTCCAGCGCGCTCTCAGTGGATCCATCAAGGGGGAGAATGGGTATAAAGAGGGTGGCCATCGGCTTGGAAAGGGGGGAGCTCGGTTGAGAAGAAAGAAAACAGGAGAGAACCCCTGTTTCGGTGAAGAAGAAGAAGCCACCAGCCGAGAGAAAGAAATAAAAAAAAAGAAGAGAGGTGAAGGCTTTCATTTGAAGATGGAAGGACATCCGGCCACCATGCGCGGCTGAACACCTAGTCTAGGGCTGGATGAAGCCCTAGCAATGTAACAGGGCATTGTAGTTCTTACTCTTTTAATCTTTTTGGAGTTTGTTTAAATTCTCATTCTCAATGAAAAATTATTTTATGATGTTTAAACCTTGAGCATGCCATTTACTATTCATGTTCCTTAAGTAGTCTAAGATGATCCATGCCTAGGAAGATGAGATGTGCTACACCCTAGATTAGCATACTTAGGTAGACACTTCATGCTATACCAAAGATGGATCTTCCTAAAACTCTTTATGCTTTTATTTTATAAGGCTTGTAGCCAAAATTGCATGCCTCTCCAAAAGATAAGATTAAGAACACAATCCTTGATGCAATGCTATGTGGTGGATTCCAAACCCTAGATCTATTTACTTTGATAAAATTTCAATCCGTACTCATAGTTTGATTTAGTTAAATCAAGTTAGCAAATCCTTCTTGTTGATTTATTTTTAAAAGAAAAATAACTTATTCTTCAATCCCTGTGGACCGACACCCGTAATCACTATCCTACAGGATACGTGCTATTGCGTGATTTTATTTTCAAAATTGAAATAACCGATCAATTTTTGGCGCCGCTGCCGGGGATTGCTAGCATAGTTATTTTTCTTATATAAAACAAATTATTTAAAAATTAAAAAAAAAATTAATTAAAATTTTTTTTTCTATTATTGTTATTTTTCTTCTTTTTCTCCCTTACCAATTTTTATTTATTTATTTATTTCTTTTATCAGGAATCGAGAAAGAAAAAAAATCTGGGATGATCAAAAGGAGAACTGCAGGAAAAGAAATGCTGTAGAGGTTTGCAAAAAAAAAAAAAAAAATCGCTGGAGAAATTCCCTTTGGTAACCTCTAAACTTTTCTTATTTAAATTAATTATTGGTTTGAAATTTTGTGGTGATTGTTTGATTTTAATTATAGCAAAATTGTGAATGCATGCTTGATACACATACACAAATCAATTTGCACATAGTAAGGGCAATCACCCCAACAAGATAAGAGCCGGATTTCATCACCGGACTCTTGCCCAATTTAGGTGAACTCAATCTCACATAGTGTCACTTTAATTAAAATCAATTAGACATTGGCCCCTAGGGACATTCGAGCTCAATAGGACGAAGATCACCGAAAGTTGCACCAATTTCGCTCTGTGGCTTAGTTGATGTCTAGGCAAGCTTTGTCCCTATAAGGGAGACAGTTCATCAGTTCGAGGCAAGTGGGTTTTTTGTGGGACCTTTGCGAACGCATCGTGACCCCTCCACTTACCTGGGAGCTTACCTGGTCAACTCGGTTCATTAGACCGGATTGGAGGCTTAGGTGCCCTCTTCAAACCAGTTAGGAGCTGTCTAGTGGTTTCAGGACAAACACAAGGATTGATGTGTTTATCTTTTATTGCATGCTTGATTGATCAAGTACTAGTGTATGCAAGGTAGTCGTTCTAGAGTACGAAACCTATTACCTTTTGACCCTGAAATAGAACGAACCCTTAGGAACATTCGAGCTAAGATCAAAACATTAGGATCATCCCCACCTCTTAAGATGGCTGAAGAACAACCCAAACTCCTGAGGAAATATTTTACTCCCACTATTTACACTTCCCCATCTTGCATTCGATTACCTGAGTAGCAGCTGTACAATACGAAATAAAGTCTAGTGTGATCCAAATGCTTCCATCTTTTTATGGGCTCACCAATGAAGATCCATATAAACACCTAGATGAATTTCTTGAGATTTGCACCACTGTCAAGATTCAGAATTTCACTGATGATGCTCTGAAACTTAGATTATTCCCCTTCTCCCTTAAAGATAGAGCCAAGCAATGGTTGAATTCTTTAGAAGCCAACTCGATTCATTCCTAGGGTCAAATGCAACAAGAATTCTTAAAAAAATACTTTCCCATAGGAAGAACGAACCAGTTTAGACGTGCTATCACAAGTTTCTCCCAAACTAAGGGAGAAGAATTTCATGAAACTTGGGAGAGATTTCGGGACCTAATCCGTAAATGCCCACATCATCAAATACCTAAGTGGCAGCTAGTGCAATACTTCTATGACGGATTGACTGAACGAAACCCTCAGATGATTGATGCCGCATGTGGGGGGACATTCATGCTTCAAAATGAGCATGAAGCATGGAAATTATTTGAAAATCTAAATGAAAACTCCCTCCACCATGCTTCATGTTCTCGTCAAGCACCCCCGAGTTCTCAAAGAAAAGGGATCATTTGTGAAATAAGTCATTCTATGGACCTGTCTAGCAAGGTAGATGCATTGTCCCATAAGATTGACCAACTGATGATAGGTGGGCATTACATGAACTCTTCCCAAGCACAAGTGTGTACTATTTGTTCTAGCCCATCCCACCCTATTCATGAGTGCCCTTCAGCGCCCCAATTTCTCCGAACTCGTGCAAGAACACATCAATGCTGCTCAAACACTGCCTAGACCGGGTAATGACCCATTTTCCAATACATATAACTCGGGATGGCGAAATCATCCAAACTTTTCTTGGAAGCAGCAAGCTTCGAACACAGCCCAACCCTATTCCCAAAATTTTCAAAATCCTCAGAATTTTCAAACCCAACAAAATATTCATCCCTACCGTCCCTCGACTCAATTTCAACACACTTCTCCTCCACCCCGAAGAAACACAGCCTTTGAGGAGAAAGTGTTGAACGCCCTTCAAGGTTTGGAAACCATTACACAATTAGTGCACTCTCATACGCAATCAATCGCCAAGCTAGAATCCCAAATGGGTCAACTAGCTAATGCACTAAACAAGCGAGAGGAAGGAAAGCTTCCAAGCCAACCACTAAGTAATCCTAGGGGACAATACATGGCTCAAGAAAATCAACTAAATGCAATTCATCATGAACAAGCCAATGCTTTGACTACCCTAAGGAGTGGACGTGTAGTAGACAATAAGATTGGGGAGGACAACAATAAGGAAGATGAAGAAGAGGATAGAAATGTGTCAAATGAAAAACCTTCTTCTTCTTCTTCACCTAGTCCACCTTCTGCCAAAACTCATATCCCAAAGGGCCCATATCCTGAAGCTCTTACTTCACCCTCTCCATTTGGCAAAAAGGGAACTTCATTAGAAGAGATGATGGAGGTCTTCAAACAAGTTAAAATTAACCTCCCACTCCTTGATGCCATCAGACAAGTTCCCTCCTATGCCAAATTTCTCAAAGACCTTTGTACACAAAAGCGAAAATCTAGGACACATGTGCCTAAAAAGGTCTTCCTAACTGAGCAAGTGAGTTCTATTCTCCAACACAACACCCCTCCAAAATTCAAAGATCCTGGTGCTCCCACCATCTCCTGTGTCTTAGGAAATAATTACATTGATCGAGCACTCTTAGATCTAGGGGCAAGTGTCAACCTTTTACCTTATTCAGTTTATGAGAAACTTGGTTTAGGTGAGTTAAAACCAACCTCGGTATCCCTTCAATTGGCTGATCGATCTGTAAAAACACCACGTGGGATAATTGAAGATGTTCTTGTCAAGGTAGATAAATTCTATTTTCCAGTAGATTTCATTGTCCTTGATATGGAACATGAGCCCAATCCTAATAAACAAATCCCCGTGATCCTTGGGCGGCCCTTTTTAGCAACAGCCAATGCATGCATCAATTGTAGAACAGGGGTAATGAACATATCATTTGGAAACATGAAGGTAAAATTAAATGTGTTCAATGCGGCCGACCAACCCGCAAGGAAAATTGAGTGTTTTATGATAGACAAAATAGATGACCTCATAGAAGGAGATGCAAAAACTATCTCACTATGTCTGGCTGAAGACAATAAACTTAGCGCTTGTTGGGAGGCAACCCAATTCTCTTAGATTTCTTTAACATTGAGGACAATGTTAGGTTTAGGTTTGGGGATATTTTTAAGTATTTTTTTCATTTTTTGTTTTGTTTGCATCTCTTGCATTCGTTTTCACTTCATAATGTCAGGTTTATCAAAAGAAATAAAAAAATAAAAAAATAAAAATATCTTTTTTAAAAAAAATGTGTTCATTTTCATTTTTTATAAAATAATAATAATAATTAAAAAAAATAATTAAAATTTTTTTTTTGTTTTTTTTAAAAAAAAAACCTCATTTCTATACATTAATGCGAGAATGCTAAACACACAAGGTATATAAAATCCAAAAAACCCAATGACTAGTCGGAAGTAATACAAATTTAAGTTCTTTTTATTAAGTCTCTCTTAGGGAGTTGTAAGCTAATTAATACTTTGGAATTTCACTACACACTGGCCGACTCTTCTAAGGTCTAGGCTCGACATTATGTTGAGAGTATGGTAGCAACCTTGGACCCTGATGAATCATACTTATCTAATCCAAAAAAAAAAAAAAAACATCAATAAAAATGGATTTAGTCAGGAACATCGAAAAGGGCTACCTATTGTCAAAGATCAAGTGGGCTTGTGATGAGGACTCCGAGCATAAGTCCGTAGGGGAGTCTTGATGCCCGACACCTTATGCCAACTGGTGTGAGAGTTGTCGACTGATTGCTCGTTACACGGAGAAATCACCACAAGAGTAAAAGTGCACAATTTATATATCTTTCTTTAAAAAAAAAAAAGAAAAAAAAATGTTGTATTGACCGAAAAGACAATAGTGTGAAAGCCGTCGTCGTAAAAATTCGAGTAAACTAGAATATTACAGATAAAGCCCGTGAGGTACTAAAGTAAACATCCACAACTCTCGAAATCCTGCAGATAAGATGATTTTGAATCAGTGAGTAGGTCTTTTCGACCAATCCTTGGAAACTACTAGTATTAACAATATTTTGGAGATCCGAACCCTTAGCTTGTGTACGGTCCAGATTTCACCGAGCACTCCAGTATAAATAAGTCTTACAACTTCCTAAACGGAAACTTAATGACTTTAACTTAGATTGCATACTAATCTAGAATTTGGGCTGACTTAGTAAATAAAATCGTGTGTGCTTTGAAATTCTTATCATTTATGTATCTTAAATTAGATTTTAATTAAAAAAAAAGTTTTTTTTCTAGCTAGTATGCACTTGGAATTTGAAGTTTCATCAATCAAATTAAAAAAAAAAAAAAAACAACAACAACAACAACAAATTAATCATAACAATAAATGATATTGAAGTTTGTGGGTATCTTCACTGAAAACCCTCACGAGACTATAACTCGTCCACTAGGGTAACCTAGGGGTTTAAAGCCTTGTTGCATATGGTAAATACAATCGCGATTCCTGCGAAAGTGAGTTAATTTCTCTTCTATTTTGCTCGAGAACTAGTAAAATGTAGGTTTGGGGGTGTGATAAGTGCTAATTAATGTACAAATTTATCTATTTTACATAGCACTTATTATTATTGTTATACACATATTTTAAATATTAACAGAAGAAAATATGTTTCCCCTCGTCATTTCATTTTAATAAATTATTAGAGGTAATTCAAGTTTGGTTTAATTTTCTATATCGATTTAGTTTAATGTGTGTGCAGGTCGAGTCACCCCATTCACGAATTAGTCCCAATCTGTTTCATGTGTGGATTACTTTCTTCCACATGTGCATAAAGCTATCCATTCCTTTGTCCACGTCATCTTTCCCGTGTGCACCAGGCTTCCCAACTTAGCAAAACAGAGCCCTCCCAACCTACCCGAGTGGACCCCAACCATCTCTCTAAAAAATAATAATAATAAAATTCACTCACGCCCGTATTCATCTTCCGCATCATTCTTCTCCTCTTCTCTTCCCCTGTTTCGGACCATCTCCCAGCTCAGCCGTATCCTTCCCTATCCTTCCCAGATTTTCTCCACTATCCAAGCCAATCCAAGCTTCCCAGATGAATCCTCATGCGATTCATCATCCCCCGTATCCAACAAATCTCCCAGGCTCAAATCCACACGTTTTTCCTTTGCTTCAAAACAAAGCTCATCTCCCTCCCAGCCGGCCCCAATGCAGCACTGAAACAAGGGAGATTTCCAAATCGACCCAGCCTCCCGATTCTCGCCATCACCGTCCGCGTCTCCTCCGAATTCAAGATCCCAAATCCCGGATGACCCCGCCTCTTCATCCCACGATGCAATCCAGCAAATCAGGCGTTCGTCCGAAGCGTCTTCAACGCATCCATGGCGCAATTCAAGTCTGCAGCACATCTCCGGCCATCCGGATTTCCTTCCACAGCCGAGGCGTCCCAGATCTCAGCTCCCAATCGCGACCAGATCAGCAGAGATCGTGCCGGCACGCCTCACGTCTCCAGCCAGCCACGCATCAGGCATCCACCTGCATCCCCGCCTCCTCACAGCTGCCGTTCCGAGCGAGATCAGAGATCAACGATCCACTCCTAGCAGTCAAAATCCCAGCATCTCCGCCTCTTCCTCCGCCGGTGACGCAGCTCGCAGCCGAGATCTAGCTCCGCCATCAACCGCGTGCGTTCCGAGCCGCATCAAGAGCCCAGCCTTCTTTCCGTGATCCCAGCCTCCTCCGCGTCCGGGCATCCCGTGATCTCACATCCGCATCTCCAGCGCGCTCTCAGTGGATCCATCAAGGGGGAGAATGGGTATAAAGAGGGTGGCCATCGGCTTGGAAAGGGGGGAGCTCGGTTGAGAAGAAAGAAAACAGGGGAGAACCCCTGTTTCGGTGAAGAAGAAGAAGCCACCAGCCGAGAGAAAGAAATAAAAAAAAAGAAGAGAGAGGGGAGGAAAGAGAAGAGTTTGTGTTATTCTGGGAAGAATGAGAGGTGAAGGCTTTCATTTGAAGATGGAAGGACATCCGGCCACCATGCGCGGCTGAACACCTAGTCTAGGGCTGGATGAAGCCCTAGCAATGTAACAGGGCATTGTAGTTCTTACTCTTTTAATCTTTTTGGAGTTTGTTTAAATTCTCATTCTCAATAAAAAATTATTTTATGATGTTTAAATCTTGAGCATGCCATTTACTATTCATGTTGCTAAAGTAGTCTAAGATGATCCATGCCTAGGAAGATGAGATGTGCTACACCCTAGATTAGCATACTTAGGTAGACACTTCATGCTATACCGAAGATGGATCTTCCTAAAACTCTTTATGCTTTTATTTTATAAGGCTTGTAGCCAAAATTGCATGCCTCTCCAAAAGATAAGATTAAGAACACAATCCTTGATGCAATGCTATGTGGTGGATTCCAAACCCTAGATCTATTTACTTTGATAAAATTTCAATCCGTACTCATAGTTTGATTTAGTTAAATCAAGTTAGCAAATCCTTCTTGTTGATTTATTTTTAAAAGAAAAATAACTTATTCTTCAATCCCTGTGGACCGACACCCGTAATCACTATCCTACAGGATACGTGCTATTGCGTGGTTTTATTTTCAAAATTGAAATAACCGATCAATTTTTGGCGCCGCTGCCGGGGATTGCTAGCATAGTTATTTTTCTTATTTAAAAAAAATTATTTAAAAATTAAAAAAAATTAATTAAAATTTTTTTTTCTATTATTGTTATTTTTCTTCTTTTTCTCCCTTACCAATTTTTATTTATTTATTTATTTCTTTTATCAGGAATCGAGAAAGAAAAAAAATCTGGGATGATCAAAAGGAGAACTGCCGAAAAAGAAATGCTGTAGAGGTTTGCAAAAAAAAAAAAAAAAAAAAATCGCTGGAGAAATTCCCTTTGGTAACCTCTAAACTTTTCTTATTTAAATTAATTATTGGTTTGAAATTTTGTGGTGATTGTTTGATTTTAATTATAGCAAAATTGTGAATGCATGCTTGATACACATACACAAATCAATTTGCACATAGTAAGGGCAATCACCCCAACAAGATAAGAGCAGGATTTCATCACCGGACTCTTGCCCAATTTAGGTGAACTCAATCTCACATAGTGTCACTTTAATTAAAATCAATTAGACATTGGCCCCTAGGGATATTCGAGCTCAATAGGACGAAGATCACCGAAAGTTGCACCAATTTCGCTCTGTGGCTTAGTTGATGTCTAGGCAAGCTTTGTCCCTATAAGGGAGACAGTTCATCTGTTCGAGGCAAGTGAGTTTTAAGTGGGACCTTTGCGAACGCATCGTGACCCCTCCACTTACCTGGGAGCTTACCTGGTCAACTTGGTTCATTAGACCGGATTGGAGGCTTAGGTGCCCTCTTCAAACCAGTTAGGAGCTGTCTAGTGGTTTCAGGACAAACACAAGGATTGATGTGTTTATCTTTTATTGCATGCTTGATTGATCAAGTACTAGTGTATGCAAGGTAGTCGTTCTAGAGTACGAAACCTATTACCTTTTGACCCTGAAATAGAACGAACCCTTAGGAACATTCGAGCTAAGATCAAAACATTAGGATCATCCCCACCTCTTAAGATGGCTGAAGAACAACCCAAACTCTTGAGGAAATATTTTACTCCCACTATTTACACTTCCCCATCTTGCATTCGATTACCTGAGGTAGCAGCTGTACAATACGAAATAAAGTCTAGTGTGATCCAAATGCTTCCATCTTTTTATGGGCTCACCAATGAAGATCCATATAAACATCTAGATGAATTCCTTGAGATTTGCACCACTGTCAAGATTCAGAATTTCACTGATGATGCTCTGAAACTTAGATTATTCCCCTTCTCCCTTAAAGATAGAGCCAAGCAATGGTTGAATTCTTTAGAAGCCAACTCGATTCATTCCTAGGGTCAAATGCAACAAGAATTCTTAAAAAAATACTTTCCCATAGGAAGAACGAACCAGTTTAGACGTGCTATCACAAGCTTCTCCCAAACTAAGGGAGAAGAATTTCATGAAACTTGGGAGAGATTTCGGGACCTAATCCGTAAATGCCCACATCATCAAATACCTAAGTGGCAGCTAGTGCAATACTTCTATGACGGATTGACTGAACGAAACCGTCAGATGATTGATGCCGCATGTGGGGGGACATTCATGCTTCAAAATGAGCATGAAGCATGGAAATTATTTGAAAATCTAAATGAAAACTCCCTCCACCATGCTTCATGTTCTCGTCAAGCACCCCCGAGTTCTCAAAGAAAAGGGATCATTTGTGAAATAAGTCATTCTATGGACCTGTCTAGCAAGGTAGATGCATTGTCCCATAAGATTGACCAACTGATGATAGGTGGGCATTACATGAACTCTTCCCAAGCACAAGTGTGTACTATTTGTTCTAGCCCATCCCACCCTATTCATGAGTGCCCTTCAGCGCCCCAATTTCTCCGAACTCGTGCAAGAACACATCAATGCTGCTCAAACACTGCCTAGACCGGGTAATGACCCATTTTCCAATACATATAACTCGGGATGGCGAAATCATCCAAACTTTTCTTGGAAGCAGCAAGCTTCGAACACAGCCCAACCCTATTCCCAAAATTTTCAAAATCCTCAGAATTTTCAAACCCAACAAAATATTCATCCCTACCGTCCCTCGACTCAATTTCAACACACTTCTCCTCCACCCCAAAGAAACACAGCCTTTGAGGAGAAAGTGTTGAACGCCCTTCAAGGTTTGGAAACCATTACACAATTAGTGCACTCTCATACGCAATCAATCGCCAAGCTAGAATCCCAAATGGGTCAACTAGCTAATGCACTAAACAAGCGAGAGGAAGGAAAGCTTCCAAGCCAACCACTAAGTAATCCTAGGGGACAATACATGGCTCAAGAAAATCAACTAAATGCAATTCATCATGAACAAGCCAATGCTTTGACTACCCTAAGGAGTGGACGTGTAGTAGACAATAAGATTGGGGAGGACAACAATAAGGAAGATGAAGAAGAGGATAGAAATGTGTCAAATGAAAAACCTTCTTCTTCTTCTTCACCTAGTCCACCTTCTGCCAAAACTCATATCCCAAAGGCCCCATATCCTGAAGCTCTTACTTCACCCTCTCCATTTGGCAAAAAGGGAACTTCATTAGAAGAGATGATGGAGGTCTTCAAACAAGTTAAAATTAACCTCCCACTCCTTGATGCCATCAGACAAGTTCCCTCCTATGCCAAATTTCTCAAAGACCTTTGTACACAAAAGCGAAAATCTAGGACACATGTGCCTAAAAAGGTCTTCCTAACTGAGCAAGTGAGTTCTATTCTCCAACACAACACCCCTCCAAAATTCAAAGATCCTGGTGCTCCCACCATCTCCTGTGTCTTAGGAAATAATTTCATTGATCGAGCACTCTTAGATCTAGGGGCAAGTGTCAACCTTTTACCTTATTCAGTTTATGAGAAACTTGGTTTAGGTGAGTTAAAACCAACCTCGGTATCCCTTCAATTGGCTGATCGATCTGTAAAAACACCACGTGGGATAATTGAAGATGTTCTTGTCAAGGTAGATAAATTCTATTTTCCAGTAGATTTCATTGTCCTTGATATGGAACATGAGCCCAATCCTAATAAACAAATCCCCGTGATCCTTGGGCGGCCCTTTTTAGCAACAGCCAATGCATGCATCAATTGTAGAACAGGGGTAATGAACATATCATTTGGGAACATGAAGGTAAAATTAAATGTGTTCAATGCGGCCGACCAACCCGCAAGGAAAATTGAGTGTTTTATGATAGACAAAATAGATGACCTCATAGAAGGAGATGCAAAAACTATCTCACTATGTCTGGCTGAAGACAATAAACTTAGCGCTTGTTGGGAGGCAACCCAATTCTCTTAGATTTCTTTTAACATTGAGGACAATGTTAGGTTTAGGTTTGGGGATATTTTTAAGTATTTTTTTCATTTTTTGTTTTGTTTGCATCTTTTGCATTCGTTTTCACTTCATAATGTCAGGTTTATCAAAAGAAATAAAAAAATAAAAAAATAAAAATATCTTTTTTAAAAAAAAATGTGTTCATTTTCATTTTTTATAAAATAATAATAATAATTAAAAAAAATAATTAAAATTTTTTTTTTGTTTTTTTTAAAAAAAAAACCTCATTTCTATACATTAATGCGAGAATGCTAAACACACAAGGTATATAAAATCCAAAAAACCCAATGACTAGTCGGAAGTAATACAAATTTAAGTTCTTTTTATTAAGTCTCTCTTAGGGAGTTGTAAGCTAATTAATACTTTGGAATTTCACTACACACTGGCCGACTCTTCTAAGGTCTAGGCTCGACATTATGTTGAGAGTATGGTAGCAACCTTGGACCCTGATGAATCATACTTATCTAATCCAAAAAAAAAAAAAAACATCAATAAAAATGGATTTAGTCAGGAACATCGAAAAGGGCTACCTATTGTCAAAGATCAAGTGGGCTTGTGATGAGGACTCCGAGCATAAGTCCGTAGGGGAGTCTTGATGCCCGACACCTTATGCCAACTGGTGTGAGAGTTGTCGACTGATTGCTCGTTACACGGAGAAATCACCACAAGAGTAAAAGTGCACAATTTATATATCTTTCTTTAAAAAAAAAAAGAAAAAAAAATGTTGTATTGACCGAAAAGACAATAGTGTGAAAGCCGTCGTCGTAAAAATTCGAGTAAACTAGAATATTACAGATAAAGCCCGTGAGGTACTAAAGTAAACATCCACAACTCTCGAAATCCTGCAGATAAGATGATTTTGAATCAGTGAGTAGGTCTTTTCGACCAATCCTTGGAAACTACTAGTATTAACAATATTTTGGAGATCCGAACCCTTAGCTTGTGTACGGTCCAGATTTCACCGAGCACTCCAGTATAAATAAGTCTTACAACTTCCTAAACGGAAACTTAATGACTTTAACTTAGATTGCATACTAATCTAGAATTTGGGCTGACTTAGTAAATAAAATCGTGTGTGCTTTGAAATTCTTATCATTTATGTATCTTAAATTAGATTTTAATTAAAAAAAAAGTTTTTTTTCTAGCTAGTATGCACTTGGAATTTGAAGTTTCATCAATCAAATTAAAAAAAAAAAAAAAACAACAACAACAACAACAAATTAATCATAACAATAAATGATATTGAAGTTTGTGGGTATCTTCACTGAAAACCCTCACGAGACTATAACTCGTCCACTAGGGTAACCTAGGGGTTTAAAGCCTTGTTGCATATGGTAAATACAATCGCGATTCCTGCGAAAGTGAGTTAATTTCTCTTCTATTTTGCTCGAGAACTAGCAAAATGTAGGTTTGGGGGTGTGATAAGTGCTAATTAATGTACAAATTTATCTATTTTACATAGCACTTATTATTATTGTTATACACATATTTTAAATATTAACAGAAGAAAATATGTTTCCCCTCGTCATTTCATTTTAATAAATTATTAGAGGTAATTCAAGTTTGGTTTAATTTTCTATATCGATTTAGTTTAATGTGTGTGCAGGTCGAGTCACCCCATTCACGAATTAGTCCCAATCTGTTTCATGTGTGGATTACTTTCTTCCACATGTGCATAAAGCTATCCATTCCTTTGTCCACGTCATCTTTCCCGTGTGCACCAGGCTTCCCAACTTAGCAAAACAGAGCCCTCCCAACCTACCCGAGTGGACCCCAACCATCTCTCTAAAAAATAATAATAATAAAATTCACTCACGCCCGTATTCATCTTCCGCATCATTCTTCTCCTCTTCTCTTCCCCCGTTTCGGACCATCTCCCAGCTCAGCCGTATCCTTCCCTATCCTTCCCAGATTTTCTCCACTATCCAAGCCAATCCAAGCTTCCCAGATGAATCCTCATGCGATTCATCATCCCCCGTATCCAACAAATCTCCCAGGCTCAAATCCACACGTTTTTCCTTTGCTTCAAAACAAAGCTCATCTCCCTCCCAGCCGGCCCCAATGCAGCACTGAAACAAGGGAGATTTCCAAATCGACCCAGCCTCCCGATTCTCGCCATCACCGTCCGCGTCTCCTCCGGATTCAAGATCCCAAATCCCGGATGACCCCGCCTCTTCATCCCACGATGCAATCCAGCAAATCAGGCGTTCGTCCGAGGCGTCTTCAACGCATCCATGGCGCAATTCAAGTCTGCAGCACATCTCCGGCCATCCGGATTTCCTTCCACAGCCGAGGCGTCCCAGATCTCAGCTCCCAATCGCGACCAGATCAGCAGAGATCGTGCCGGCACGCCTCACGTCTCCAGCCAGCCACGCATCAGGCATCCACCTGCATCCCCGCCTCCTCACAGCTGCCGTTCCGAGCGAGATCAGAGATCAACGATCCACTCCTAGCAGTCAAAATCCCAGCATCTCCGCCTCTTCCTCCGCCGGTGATGCAGCTCGCAGCCGAGATCTAGCTCCGCCATCAACCGCGTGCGTTCCGAGCCGCATCAAGAGCCCAGCCTTCTTTCCGTGATCCCAGCCTCCTCCGCGTCCGGGCATCCCGTGATCTCACATCCGCATCTCCAGCGCGCTCTCAGTGGATCCATCAAGGGGGAGAATGGGTATAAAGAGGGTGGCCATCGGCTTGGAAAGGGGGGAGCTCGGTTGAGAAGAAAGAAAACAGGGGAGAACCCCTGTTTCGGTGAAGAAGAAGAAGCCACCAGCCGAGAGAAAGAAATAAAAAAAAAGAAGAGAGAGGGGAGGAAAGAGAAGAGTTTGTGTTATTCTGGGAAGAATGAGAGGTGAAGGCTTTCATTTGAAGATGGAAGGACATCCGGCCACCATGCGCGGCTGAACACCTAGTCTAGGGCTGGATGAAGCCCTAGCAATGTAACAGGGCATTGTAGTTCTTACTCTTTTAATCTTTTTGGAGTTTGTTTAAATTCTCATTCTCAATGAAAAATTATTTTATGATGTTTAAATCTTGAGCATGCCATTTACTATTCATGTTGCTAAAGTAGTCTAAGATGATCCATGCCTAGGAAGATGAGATGTGCTACACCCTAGATTAGCATACTTAGGTAGACACTTCATGCTATACCGAAGATGGATCTTCCTAAAACTCTTTATGCTTTTATTTTATAAGGCTTGTAGCCAAAATTGCATGCCTCTCCAAAAGATAAGATTAAGAACACAATCCTTGATGCAATGCTATGTGGTGGATTCCAAACCCTAGATCTATTTACTTTGATAAAATTTCAATCCGTACTCATAGTTTGATTTAGTTAAATCAAGTTAGCAAATCCTTCTTGTTGATTTATTTTTAAAAGAAAAATAACTTATTCTTCAATCCCTGTGGACCGACACCCGTAATCACTATCCTACAGGATACGTGCTATTGCGTGGTTTTATTTTCAAAATTGAAATAACCGATCAATTTTTGGCGCCGCTGCCGGGGATTGCTAGCATAGTTATTTTTCTTATTTAAAAAAAATTATTTAAAAATTAAAAAAAAATTAATTAAAAATTTTTTTTCTATTATTGTTATTTTTCTTCTTTTTCTCCCTTACCAATTTTTATTTATTTATTTATTTCTTTTATCAGGAATCGAGAAAGAAAAAAAATCTGGGATGATCAAAAGGAGAACTGCCGAAAAAGAAATGCTGTAGAGGTTTGCAAAAAAAAAAAAAAAAAAAAATCGCTGGAGAAATTCCCTTTGGTAACCTCTAAACTTTTCTTATTTAAATTAATTATTGGTTTGAAATTTTGTGGTGATTGTTTGATTTTAATTATAGCAAAATTGTGAATGCATGCTTGATACACATACACAAATCAATTTGCACATAGTAAGGGCAATCACCCCAACAAGATAAGAGCCGGATTTCATCACCGGACTCTTGCCCAATTTAGGTGAACTCAATCTCACATAGTGTCACTTTAATTAAAATCAATTAGACATTGGACCCTAGGGATATTCGAGCTCAATAGGACGAAGATCACCGAAAGTTGCACCAATTTCGCTCTGTGGCTTAGTTGATGTCTAGGCAAGCTTTGTCCCTATAAGGGAGACAGTTCATCTGTTCGAGGCAAGTGAGTTTTAAGTGGGACCTTTGCGAACGCATCGTGACCCCTCCACTTACCTGGGAGCTTACCTGGTCAACTCGGTTCATTAGACCGGATTGGAGGCTTAGGTGCCCTCTTCAAACCAGTTAAGAGCTGTCTAGTGGTTTCAGGACAAACACAAGGATTGATGTGTTTATCTTTTATTGCATGCTTGATTGATCAAGTACTAGTGTATGCAAGGTAGTCGTTCTAGAGTACGAAACCTATTACCTTTTGACCCTGAAATAGAACGAACCCTTAGGAACATTCGAGCTAAGATCAAAACATTAGGATCATCCCCACCTCTTAAGATGGCTGAAGAACAACCCAAACTCCTGAGGGAATATTTTACTCCCACTATTTACACTTCCCCATCTTGCATTCGATTTCCTGAGGTAGCAGCTGTACAATATGAAATAAAGTCTAGTGTGATCCAAATGCTTCCATCTTTTTATGGGCTCACCAATGAAGATCCATATAAACACCTAGACGAATTCCTTGAGATTTGCACCACTGTCAAGATTCAGAATTTCACTGATGATGCTCTGAAACTTAGATTATTCCCCTTCTCCCTTAAAGATAGAGCCAAGCAATGGTTGAATTCTTTAGAAGCCAACTCGATTCATTCCTAGGGTCAAATGCAACAAGAATTCTTAAAAAAATACTTTCCCATAGGAAGAACGAACCAGTTTAGACGTGCTATCACAAGCTTCTCCCAAACTAAGGGAGAAGAATTTCATGAAACTTGGGAGAGATTTCGGGACCTAATCCGTAAATGCCCACATCATCAAATACCTAAGTGGCAGCTAGTGCAATACTTCTATGACGGATTGACTGAACGAAACCGTCAGATGATTGATGCCGCATGTGGGGGGACATTCATGCTTCAAAATGAGCATGAAGTATGGAAATTATTTGAAAATCTAAATGAAAACTCCCTCCTCCACCATGCTTCATGTTCTCGTCAAGCACCCCCGAGTTCTCAAAGAAAAGGGATCATTTGTGAAATAAGTCATTCTATGGACCTGTCTAGCAAGGTAGATGCATTGTCCCATAAGATTGACCAACTGATGATAGGTGGGCATTACATGAACTCTTCCCAAGCACAAGTGTGTACTATTTGTTCTAGCCCATCCCACCCTATTCATGAGTGCCCTTCAGCGCCCCAATTTCTCCGAACTCGTGCAAGAACAAATCAATGCTGCTCAAACACTGCCTAGACCGGGTAATGACCCATTTTCCAATACATATAACCCGGGATGGCGAAATCATCCAAACTTTTCTTGGAAGCAGCAAGCTTCGAACACAGCCCAACCCTATTCCCAAAATTTTCAAAATCCTCAGAATTTTCAAACCCAACAAAATATTCATCCCTACCGTCCCTCGACTCAATTTCAACACACTTCTCCTCCACTCCAAAGAAACACAGCCTTTGAGGAGAAAGTGTTGAACGCCCTTCAAGGTTTGGAAACCATTACACAATTAGTGCACTCTCATACGCAATCAATCGCCAAGCTAGAATCCCAAATGGGTCAACTAGCTAATGCACTAAACAAGCGAGAGGAAGGAAAGCTTCCAAGCCAACCACTAAGTAATCCTAGGGGATAATACATGGCTCAAGAAAATCAACTAAATGCAATTCATCATGAACAAGCCAATGCTTTGACTACCCTAAGGAGTGGACGTGTAGTAGACAATAAGATTGGGGACGACAACAATAAGGAAGATGAAGAAGAGGATAGAAATGTGTCAAATGAAAAACCTTCTTCTTCTTCTTCACCTAGTCCACCTTCTGCCAAAACTCATATCCCAAAGGCCCCATATCCTGAAGCTCTTACTTCACCCTCTCCATTTGGCAAAAAGGGAACTTCATTAGAAGAGATGATGGAGGTCTTCAAACAAGTTAAAATTAACCTCCCACTCCTTGATGCCATCAGACAAGTTCCCTCCTATGCCAAATTTCTCAAAGACCTTTGTACACAAAAGCGAAAATCTAGGACACATGTGCCTAAAAAGGTCTTCCTAACTGAGCAAGTGAGTTCTATTCTCCAACACAACACCCCTCCAAAATTCAAAGATCCTGGTGCTCCCACCATCTCCTGTGTCTTAGGAAATAATTTCATTGATCGAGCACTCTTAGATCTAGGGGCAAGTGTCAACCTTTTACCTTATTCAGTTTATGAGAAACTTGGTTTAGGTGAGTTAAAACCAACCTCGGTATCCCTTCAATTGGCTGATCGATCTGTAAAAACACCACGTGGGATAATTGAAGATGTTCTTGTCAAGGTAGATAAATTCTATTTTCCAGTAGATTTCATTGTCCTTGATATGGAACATGAGCCCAATCCTAATAAACAAATCCCCGTGATCCTTGGGCGGCCCTTTTTAGCAACAGCCAATGCATGCATCAATTGTAGAACAGGGGTAATGAACATATCATTTGGGAACATGAAGGTAAAATTAAATGTGTTCAATGCGGCCGACCAACCCGCAAGGGAAATTGAGTGTTTTATGATAGACAAAATAGATGACCTCATAGAAGGAGATGCAAAAACTATCTCACTATGTCTGGCTGAAGACAATAAACTTAGCGCTTGTTGGGAGGCAACCCAATTCTCTTAGATTTCTTTAACATTGAGGACAATGTTAGGTTTAGGTTTGGGGGTATTTTTAAGTATTTTTTTCATTTTTTGTTTTGTTTGCATCTCTTGCATTCGTTTTCACTTCATAATGTCAGGTTTATCAAAAGAAATAAAAAAATAAAAAAATAAAAATATCTTTTTTAAAAAAAAATGTGTTCATTTTCATTTTTTATAAAATAATAATAATAATTAAAAAAAATTAATTAAATTTTTTTTTTGTTTTTTTTATAAAAAAAACCTCGTTTCTATACATTAATGCGAGAATGCTAAACACACAAGGTATATAAAATCTAAAAAGCCCAATGACTAGTCGGAAGTAATACAAATTTAAGTTCTTTTTATTAAGTCTCTCTTGGGGAGTTGTAAGCTAATTAATACTTTGGAATTTCACTACACACTGGCCGACTCTTCTAAGGTCTAGGCTCGACATTATGTTGAGAGTATGGTAGCAACCTTGGACCCTGATGAATCATACTTATCTAATCCAAAAAAAAAAAAAAAAACATCAATAAAAATGGATTTAGTCAGGAACATCGAAAAGGGCTACCTATTGTCAAAGATCAAGTGGGCTTGTGATGAGGACTCCGAGCATAAGTCCGTAGGGGAGTCTTGATGCCCGACACCTTATGCCAATTGGTGTGAGAGTTGTCGACTGATTGCTCGTTACACGGAGAAATCACCACAAGAGTAAAAGTGCACAATTTATATATCTTTTTTTTTAAAAAAAAAAGAAAAAAAAATGTTGTATTGACCGAAAAGACAATAGTGTGAAAGCCGTCGTTGTAAAAACTCGAGTAAACTAGAATATTACAGATAAAGCCCGTGAGGTACTAAAGTAAACATCCACAACTCTCGAAATCCTGCAGATAAGATGATTTTGAATCAGTGAGTAGGTCTTTTCGACCAATCCTTGGAAACTACTAGTATTAACAATATTTTGGAGATCCGAACCCTTAGCTTGTGTACGGTCCAGATTTCACCGAGCACTCCAGTATAAATAAGTCTTACAACTCCCTAAACGGAAACTTAATGACTTTAACTTAGATTGTATACTAATCTAGAATTTGGGCTGACTTAGTAAATAAAACCGTGTGTGCTTTGAAATTCTTATCATTTATGTATCTTAAATTAGATTTTAATTAAAAAAAAAGTTTTTTTTCTAGCTAGTATGCACTTGGAATTTGAAGTTTCATCAATCAAATTAAAAAAAAAAAAAAACAACAACAACAACAACAAATTAATCATAACAATAAATGATATTGAAGTTTGTGGGTATCTTCACTGGAAACCCTCACGAGACTATAACTCGTCCACTAGGGTAACCTAGGGGTTTAAAGCCTTGTTGCATATGGTAAATACAATCGCGATTCCTGCGAAAGTGAGTTAATTTCTCTTCTATTTTGCTCGAGGACTAGCAAAATGTAGGTTTGGGGGTGTGATAAGTGCTAATTAATGTACAAATTTATCTATTTTACATAGCACTTATTATTATTGTTATACACATATTTTAAATATTAACAGAAGAAAATATGTTTCCCCTCGTCATTTCATTTTAATAAATTATTAGCGGTAATTCAAGTTTGGTTTAATTTTCTATATCGATTTAGTTTAATGTGTGTGCAGGTCGAGTCACCCCATTCACGAATTAGTCCCAATCTGTTTCATGTGTGGATTACTTTCTTCCACATGTGCATAAAGCTATCCATTCCTTTGTCCACGTCATCTTTCCCGTGTGCACCAGGCTTCCCAACTTAGCAAAACAGAGCCCTCCCAACCTACCCGAGTGGACCCCAACCATCTCTCTAAAAAATAATAATAATAAAATTCACTCACGCCCGTATTCATCTTCCGCATCATTCTTCTCCTCTTCTCTTCCCCTGTTTCGGACCATCTCCCAGCTCAGCCGTATCCTTCCCTATCCTTCCCAGATTTTCTCCACTATCCAAGCCAATCCAAGCTTCCCAGATGAATCCTCATGCGATTCATCATCCCCCGTATCCAGCAAATCTCCCAGGCTCAAATCCACACGTTTTTCCTTTGCTTCAAAACAAAGCTCATCTCCCTCCCAGCCGGCCCCAATGCAGCACTGAAACAAGGGAGATTTCCAAATCGACCCAGCCTCCCGATTCTCGCCATCACCGTCCGCGTCTCCTCCGGATTCAAGATCCCAAATCTCGGATGACCCCGCCTCTTCATCCCGCGATGCAATCCAGCGAATCAGGCGTTCGTCTGAAGCGTCTTCAACGCATCCATGGCGCAATTCAAGTCTGCAGCACATCTCCGGCCATCCGGATTTCCTTCCACAGCCGAGGCGTCCCAGATCTCAGCTCCCAATCGCGACCAGATCAGCAGAGATCGTGCCGGCACGCCTCACGTCTCCAGCCAGCCACGCATCAGGCATCCACCTGCATCCCCGCCTCCTCACAGCTGCCGTTCCGAGCGAGATCCGAGATCAACGATCCACTCCTAGCAGTCAAAATCCCAGCATCTCCGCCTCTTCCTCCGCCGGTGATGCAGCTCGCAGCCGAGATCTAGCTCCGCCATCAACCGCGTGCATTCCGAGCCGCATCAAGAGCCCAGCCTTCTTTCCGTGATCCCAGCCTCCTCCGCGTCCGGGCATCCCGTGATCTCACATCCGCATCTCCAGCGCGCTCTCAGTGGATCCATCAAGGGGGAGAATGGGTATAAAGAGGGTGGCCGTCGGCTTGGAAAGGAGAGAGCTCAGTTGAGAAGAAAGAAAACAGGGGAGAACCCCTGTTTCGGTGAAGAAGAAGAAGCCACCAGCCGAGAGAAAGAAATAAAAAAAAAGAAGAGAGAGGGGAGGAAAGAGAAGAGTTTGTGTTATTCTGGGAAGAATGAGAGGTGAAGGCTTTCATTTGAAGATGGAAGGACATCCGGCCACCATGCGCGGCTGAACACCTAGTCTAGGGCTGGATGAAGCCCTAGCAATGTAACAGGGCATTGTAGTTCTTACTCTTTTAATCTTTTTGGAGTTTGTTTAAATTCTCATTCTCAATGAAAAATTATTTTATGATGTTTAAACCTTGAGCATGCCATTTACTATTCATGTTGCTAAAGTAGTCTAAGATGATCCATGCCTAGGAAGATGAGATGTGCTACACCCTAGATTAGCATACTTAGGTAGACACTTCATGCTATACCGAAGATGGATCTTCCTAAAACTCTTTATGCTTTTATTTTATAAGGCTTGTAGCCAAAATTGCATGCCTCTCCAAAAGATAAGATTAAGAACACAATCCTTGATGCAATGCTATGTGGTGGATTCCAAACCCTAGATCTATTTACTTTGATAAAATTTCAATCCGTACTCATAGTTTGATTTAGTTAAATCAAGTTAGCAAATCCTTCTTGTTGATTTATTTTTAAAAGAAAAATAACTTATTCTTCAATCCCTGTGGACCGACACCCGTAATCACTATCCTACAGGATACGTGCTATTGCGTGGTTTTATTTTCAAAATTGAAATAACCGATCAATTTTTGGCGCCGCTGCCGGGGATTGCTAGCATAGTTATTTTTCTTATTTAAAAAAAATTATTTAAAAATTAAAAAAAAATTAATTAAAATTTTTTTTTCTATTATTGTTATTTTTCTTCTTTTTCTCCCTTATCAATTTTTATTTATTTATTTATTTCTTTTATCAGGAATCGAGAAAGAAAAAAAATCTGGGATGATCAAAAGGAGAACTGCCGAAAAAGAAATGCTGTAGAGGTTTGCAAAAAAAAAAAAAAAAAAAAAAATCGCTGGAGAAATTCCCTTTGGTAACCTCTAAACTTTTCTTATTTAAATTAATTATTGGTTTGAAATTTTGTGGTGATTGTTTGATTTTAATTATAGCAAAATTGTGAATGCATGCTTGATACACATACACAAATCAATTTGCACATAGTAAGGGCAATCACCCCAACAAGATAAGAGCCGGATTTCATCACCGGACTCTTGCCCAATTTAGGTGAACTCAATCTCACATAGTGTCACTTTAATTAAAATCAATTAGACATTGGCCCCTAGGGATATTCGAGCTCAATAGGACGAAGATCACCGAAAGTTGCACCAATTTCGCTCTGTGGCTTAGTTGATGTCTAGGCAAGCTTTGTCCCTATAAGGGAGACAGTTCATCTGTTCGAGGCAAGTGAGTTTTAAGTGGGACCTTTGCGAACGCATCGTGACCCCTCCACTTACCTGGGAGCTTACCTGGTCAACTCGGTTCATTAGACCGGATTGGAGGCTTAGGTGCCCTCTTCAAACCAGTTAGGAGCTGTCTAGTGGTTTCAGGACAAACACAAGGATTGATGTGTTTATCTTTTATTGCATGCTTGATTGATCAAGTACTAGTGTATGCAAGGTAGTCGTTCTAGAGTACGAAACCTATTACCTTTTGACCCTGAAATAGAACGAACCCTTAGGAACATTCGAGCTAAGATCAAAACATTAGGATCATCCCCACCTCTTAAGATGGCTGAAGAACAACCCAAACTCCTGAGGAAATATTTTACTCCCACTATTTACACTTCCCCATCTTGCATTCGATTTCCTGAGGTAGCAGCTGTACAATATGAAATAAAGTCTAGTGTGATCCAAATGCTTCCATCTTTTTATGGGCTCACCAATGAAGATCCATATAAACACCTAGATGAATTCCTTGAGATTTGCACCACTGTCAAGATTCAGAATTTCACTGATGATGCTCTGAAACTTAGATTATTCCCCTTCTCCCTTAAAGATAGAGCCAAGCAATGGTTGAATTCTTTAGAAGCCAACTCGATTCATTCCTAGGGTCAAATGCAACAAGAATTCTTAAAAAAATACTTTCCCATAGGAAGAACGAACCAGTTTAGACGTGCTATCACAAGCTTCTCCCAAACTAAGGGAGAAGAATTTCATGAAACTTGGGAGAGATTTCGGGACCTAATCCGTAAATGCCCACATCATCAAATACCTAAGTGGCAGCTAGTGCAATACTTCTATGACGGATTGACTGAACGAAACCGTCAGATGATTGATGCCGCATGTGGGGGGACATTCATGCTTCAAAATGAGCATGAAGTATGGAAATTATTTGAAAATCTAAATGAAAACTCCCTCCTCCACCATGCTTCATGTTCTCGTCAAGCACCCCCGAGTTCTCAAAGAAAAGGGATCATTTGTGAAATAAGTCATTCTATGGACCTGTCTAGCAAGGTAGATGCATTATCCCATAAGATTGACCAACTGATGACAGGTGGGCATTACATGAACTCTTCCCAAGCACAAGTGTGTACTATTTGTTCTAGCCCATTCCACCCTATTCATGAGTGCCCTTCAGCGCCCCAATTTCTCCGAACTCGTGCAAGAACAAATCAATGCTGCTCAAACACTGCCTAGACCGGGTAATGACCCATTTTCCAATACATATAACCCGGGATGGCGAAATCATCCAAACTTTTCTTGGAAGCAGCAAGCTTCGAACACAGCCCAACCCTATTCCCAAAATTTTCAAAATCCTCAGAATTTTCAAACCCAACAAAATATTCATCCCTACCGTCCCTCGACTCAATTTCAACACACTTCTCCTCCACTCCAAAGAAACACAGCCTTTGAGGAGAAAGTGTTGAACGCCCTTCAAGGTTTGGAAACCATTACACAATTAGTGCACTCTCATACGCAATCAATCGCCAAGCTAGAATCCCAAATGGGTCAACTAGCTAATGCACTAAACAAGCGAGAGGAAGGAAAGCTTCCAAGCCAACCACTAAGTAATCCTAGGGGATAATACATGGCTCAAGAAAATCAACTAAATGCAATTCATCATGAACAAGCCAATGCTTTGACTACCCTAAGGAGTGGACGTGTAGTAGACAATAAGATTGGGGAGGACAACAATAAGGAAGATGAAGAAGAGGATAGAAATGTGTCAAATGAAAAACCTTCTTCTTCTTCTTCACCTAGTCCACCTTCTGCCAAAACTCATATCCCAAAGGCCCCATATCCTGAAGCTCTTACTTCACCCTCTCCATTTGGCAAAAAGGGAACTTCATTAGAAGAGATGATGGAGGTCTTCAAACAAGTTAAAATTAACCTCCCACTCCTTGATGCCATCAGACAAGTTCCCTCCTATGCCAAATTTCTCAAAGACCTTTGTACACAAAAGCGAAAATCTAGGACACATGTGCCTAAAAAGGTCTTCCTAACTGAGCAAGTGAGTTCTATTCTCCAACACAACACCCCTCCAAAATTCAAAGATCCTGGTGCTCCCACCATCTCCTGTGTCTTAGGAAATAATTTCATTGATCGAGCACTCTTAGATCTAGGGGCAAGTGTCAACCTTTTACCTTATTCAGTTTATGAGAAACTTGGTTTAGGTGAGTTAAAACCAACCTCGGTATCCCTTCAATTGGCTGATCGATCTGTAAAAACACCACGTGGGATAATTGAAGATGTTCTTGTCAAGGTAGATAAATTCTATTTTCCAGTAGATTTCATTGTCCTTGATATGGAACATGAGCCCAATCCTAATAAACAAATCCCCGTGATCCTTGGGCGGCCCTTTTTAGCAACAGCCAATGCATGCATCAATTGTAGAACAGGGGTAATGAACATATCATTTGGGAACATGAAGGTAAAATTAAATGTGTTCAATGCGGCCGACCAACCCGCAAGGGAAATTGAGTGTTTTATGATAGACAAAATAGATGACCTCATAGAAGGAGATGCAAAAACTATCTCACTATGTCTGGCTGAAGACAATAAACTTAGCGCTTGTTGGGAGGCAACCCAATTCTCTTAGATTTCTTTAACATTGAGGACAATGTTAGGTTTAGGTTTGGGGGTATTTTTAAGTATTTTTTTCATTTTTTGTTTTGTTTGCATCTCTTGCATTCGTTTTCACTTCATAATGTCAGGTTTATCAAAAGAAATAAAAAAATAAAAAAATAAAAATATCTTTTTTTAAAAAAAATGTGTTCATTTTCATTTTTTATAAAATAATAATAATAATTAAAAAAAATTAATTAAAAATTTTTTTTTGTTTTTTTATAAAAAAAACCTCATTTCTATACATTAATGCGAGAATGCTAAACACACAAGGTATATAAAATCTAAAAAGCCCAATGACTAGTCGGAAGTAATACAAATTTAAGTTCTTTTTATTAAGTCTCTCTTGGGGAGTTGTAAGCTAATTAATACTTTGGAATTTCACTACACACTGGCCGACTCTTCTAAGGTCTAGGCTCGACATTATGTTGAGAGTATGGTAGCAACCTTGGACCCTGATGAATCATACTTATCTAATCCAAAAAAAAAAAAAAACATCAATAAAAATGGATTTAGTCAGGAACATCGAAAAGGGCTACCTATTGTCAAAGATCAAGTGGGCTTGTGATGAGGACTCCGAGCATAAGTCCGTAGGGGAGTCTTGATGCCCGACACCTTATGCCAACTGGTGTGAGAGTTGTCGACTGATTGCTCGTTACACGGAGAAATCACCACAAGAGTAAAAGTGCACAATTTATATATCTTTTTTTAAAAAAAAAAGAAAAAAAAATGTTGTATTGACCGAAAAGACAATAGTGTGAAAGCCGTCGTTGTAAAAACTCGAGTAAACTAGAATATTACAGATAAAGCCCGTGAGGTACTAAAGTAAACATCCACAACTCTCGAAATCCTGCAGATAAGATGATTTTGAATCAGTGAGTAGGTCTTTTCGACCAATCCTTGGAAACTACTAGTATTAACAATATTTTGGAGATCCGAACCCTTAGCTTGTGTACGGTCCAGATTTCACCGAGCACTCCAGTATAAATAAGTCTTACAACTCCCTAAACGGAAACTTAATGACTTTAACTTAGATTGTATACTAATCTAGAATTTGGGCTGACTTAGTAAATAAAACCGTGTGTGCTTTGAAATTCTTATCATTTATGTATCTTAAATTAGATTTTAATTAAAAAAAAAGTTTTTTTTCTAGCTAGTATGCACTTGGAATTTGAAGTTTCATCAATCAAATTAAAAAAAAAAAAAAACAACAACAACAACAACAAATTAATCATAACAATAAATGATATTGAAGTTTGTGGGTATCTTCACTGGAAACCCTCACGAGACTATAACTCGTCCACTAGGGTAACCTAGGGGTTTAAAGCCTTGTTGCATATGGTAAATACAATCGCGATTCCTGCGAAAGTGAGTTAATTTCTCTTCTATTTTGCTCGAGGACTAGCAAAATGTAGGTTTGGGGGTGTGATAAGTGCTAATTAATGTACAAATTTATCTATTTTACATAGCACTTATTATTATTGTTATACACATATTTTAAATATTAACAGAAGAAAATATGTTTCCCCTCGTCATTTCATTTTAATAAATTATTAGCGGTAATTCAAGTTTGGTTTAATTTTCTATATCGATTTAGTTTAATGTGTGTGCAGGTCGAGTCACCCCATTCACGAATTAGTCCCAATCTGTTTCATGTGTGGATTACTTTCTTCCACATGTGCATAAAGCTATCCATTCCTTTGTCCACGTCATCTTTCCCGTGTGCACCAGGCTTCCCAACTTAGCAAAACAGAGCCCTCCCAACCTACCCGAGTGGACCCCAACCATCTCTCTAAAAAATAATAATAATAAAATTCACTCACGCCCGTATTCATCTTCCGCATCATTCTTCTCCTCTTCTCTTCCCCTGTTTCGGACCATCTCCCAGCTCAGCCGTATCCTTCCCTATCCTTCCCAGATTTTCTCCACTATCCAAGCCAATCCAAGCTTCCCAGATGAATCCTCATGCGATTCATCATCCCCCGTATCCAGCAAATCTCCCAGGCTCAAATCCACACGTTTTTCCTTTGCTTCAAAACAAAGCTCATCTCCCTCCCAGCCGGCCCCAATGCAGCACTGAAACAAGGGAGATTTCCAAATCGACCCAGCCTCCCGATTCTCGCCATCACCGTCCGCGTCTCCTCCGGATTCAAGATCCCAAATCTCGGATGACCCCGCCTCTTCATCCCGCGATGCAATCCAGCGAATCAGGCGTTCGTCTGAAGCGTCTTCAACGCATCCATGGCGCAATTCAAGTCTGCAGCACATCTCCGGCCATCCGGATTTCCTTCCACAGCCGAGGCGTCCCAGATCTCAGCTCCCAATCGCGACCAGATCAGCAGAGATCGTGCCGGCACGCCTCACGTCTCCAGCCAGCCACGCATCAGGCATCCACCTGCATCCCCGCCTCCTCACAGCTGCCGTTCCGAGCGAGATCCGAGATCAACGATCCACTCCTAGCAGTCAAAATCCCAGCATCTCCGCCTCTTCCTCCGCCGGTGATGCAGCTCGCAGCCGAGATCTAGCTCCGCCATCAACCGCGTGCGTTCCGAGCCGCATCAAGAGCCCAGCCTTCTTTCCGTGATCCCAGCCTCCTCCGCGTCCGGGCATCCCGTGATCTCACATCCGCATCTCCAGCGCGCTCTCAGTGGATCCATCAAGGGGGAGAATGGGTATAAAGAGGGTGGCCGTCGGCTTGGAAAGGAGAGAGCTCGGTTGAGAAGAAAGAAAACAGGGGAGAACCCCTGTTTCGGTGAAGAAGAAGAAGCCACCAGCCGAGAGAAAGAAATAAAAAAAAAGAAGAGAGAGGGGAGGAAAGAGAAGAGTTTGTGTTATTCTGGGAAGAATGAGAGGTGAAGGCTTTCATTTGAAGATGGAAGGACATCCGGCCACCATGCGCGGCTGAACACCTAGTCTAGGGCTGGATGAAGCCCTAGCAATGTAACAGGGCATTGTAGTTCTTACTCTTTTAATCTTTTTGGAGTTTGTTTAAATTCTCATTCTCAATGAAAAATTATTTTATGATGTTTAAACCTTGAGCATGCCATTTACTATTCATGTTGCTAAAGTAGTCTAAGATGATCCATGCCTAGGAAGATGAGATGTGCTACACCCTAGATTAGCATACTTAGGTAGACACTTCATGCTATACTGAAGATGGATCTTCCTAAAACTCTTTATGCTTTTATTTTATAAGGCTTGTAGCCAAAATTGCATGCCTCTCCAAAAGATAAGATTAAGAACACAATCCTTGATGCAATGCTATGTGGTGGATTCCAAACCCTAGATCTATTTACTTTGATAAAATTTCAATCCGTACTCATAGTTTGATTTAGTTAAATCAAGTTAGCAAATCCTTCTTGTTGATTTATTTTTAAAAGAAAAATAACTTATTCTTCAATCCCTGTGGACCGACACCCGTAATCACTATCCTACAGGATACGTGCTATTGCGTGGTTTTATTTTCAAAGTTGAAATAACCGATCAAACACTCAATTGGATTCATTAGTAAGCAAAAGATATACTCAAATGCTTTGAGCTCATCAAAATCAAATAGAATTTTAATCAATCACTCCACAAGTGCATTAGCTAGTTGCCCCATTTGGGATTCTAGCTTGGCGATTGATTGCATGCGAGAGTGCACCAATTGTGTAATGGTTTCCAAACCTTGAAGGGCATTCAACACTTTCTCCTCAAAAGCTGTGTTTCTTTGGGGTGGAGGAGGAGTGTGTTGAAATTGAGTCGAGGGACGGTAGGGATGAATATTTTGTGGGGTTTGAAAACTCTAAGGGTTTTGAAAATTTTGGAAGTAGGGTTGGGCAGTATTTGAAGCTTGCTGCTTCCAAGAAAAGTTTGGATGATTCCGCCATCCTGGGTTATATGTATTGGAAAATGGGTCATTACCCAGTCTGGGCTGTGTTTGAGCAGCATTGATGTGTTCTTGCACGAGTTCGATGAATTGGGGCACTGAGGGGCACTTATGAATAGGGTGGGATGGGTTAGAACAGATAGTACACACTTGTGCTTGGGAAGAGTTAATGAAATGTCCTCCTATCATCAATTGGTCAATCTTATGGGACAATGCATCTACCTTGCTAGACAGGTCCATAGAATGACTTATTTCAAAAATGGTCCCTTTTCTTTGAGAACTCGAGGGTGCTTGTATTAGAAGTATGCCCTAGAAGCCAATTTGGCTGACGCATTATTTTATTCTGGAACATAAATTTGTACTTGACCTAATTAAGTTGGGCATTTTTTTCATTCATGCTCTTATGTGTCCATGAATCGTCCAAGGAATTAATAAGATGATGACGCATATTATCAAGAGTTGAGAATTTGAGGCATGTGTCATTGGTGATTAATTCCTGAATTGCTCCTGATAGATGGATCATCACGAGGACAGTGATTGATCCGCTGAGATTAGTGCACATATTGCTTTCTTTGATGGACGAGTCTTGAGTCCACAGTGTAGGGACACTGGAGCAATTGTGCAAGTGATTGTTAGAGAACAAGGGTACTAAGCGTGACCAAGACAAGAAGTCACTTGGATGTCTATCCACTCGTCAGTGACTTGCTTGATGTTGCAGTAGTATGACTGGTCCTTTGACCTGCAGTGCTTCGGCTACTCACAGTGAGGTTATTGTAGTTTGACTGCACATATACATGGTCTCTAAACATATGGGTCCATGCAGTGTAGATTGGCTGCAGTAGGTTCACTGTAGGAGTAAGGTATGCACCTATATGGAATCTATCGACCTTGGTAGATAAGGAGAGATCCTATGTGATTTATGAGACTGAGTTCGTAAGACCTCGGCCGGGGCAGTAAGCACAGTGGAGAAAGAGTTTTCCACTCTCGAGCTTAAGTTGAATAAATCTTGACATATGACAGACGATGGGGTGTGACGAGTTGTCCATGACCTCCGTCCTGTAGGGATCTACGATAGAAGGACTGTATCATATGATAACTGCACCTAGAGGTTCATCATTCCATTCTGCTGGGTAGCCACTACATGCTGCTAGGTGTCACTGGTGGATGGTGAGACTTACAGGAAATATCTTGATGATCGATAAATCCTGATGAGTTGAGTTGGAACTGTTCCAACCCATTGAAAGATATTTTCAATGATATTGTGATAGAGATCGCAATATATCTTACTACTAGTCAGAATAGAATCTATGGGGTCACACACACTAGAGGTATTGACCGATCCGATGGTTGAAATGTGATTATGAATCACGAGTAATCAATTCGATTGATAATCAAATTGAAGAAGGAACAATGGGAATTGATTAATTGGACTTGGAACACGAATCCTACTTGGAGTAGGATTCCTAGAGTCTTAATTGGATTAAGACTGGGAATCCTACTTGGACTAGGACTGGGAGTCCTACTTGGAGTAGGATTCCTACAATCCTAATTAGATTAGGATTTTGAATTCAATTTGGATTCCTACTTAGAATAGGATTCCTAGAATTCCTAATTGGATTAGGACTTTGGATTCAAAGAAGAGTCCTAATTGGAATAGGACTAAAATTAAATAAATCCTAATTGGATTAGAATTTCTTAAGTCCCAATTAATTATTAATCTAATGACTCCTAATTAGATTAGGATTGAAGGGTTCAATTGAGTCATGATTCATTGAGTTCTAATTGGATTAGGACATTGCATGGATCAAACCCAAAATTAGTTCACCCTTGGACTAAGCCTAATTAGATTAGAGCTTAGCCACATTAGGGCCTCCCAATCCTTACTTAATGAGGATTAGGGTTAACCATGAGGGAGGGGCGCATCCTTGGTACGGCAACACAAGAGGGGCCGGCGCCCCTCTTGGAAAAAGATCAAGGGCTCCTAATTTGTAGGAGCCCTTCATGCCTTTAAAAGGAGAAGTGGGCGGCACCCTAGGGCATTCATTTGAAGCCCTCTCACTCTCCAACTTGTGGCCACCCTTTCTCCCCTTGGTTTTCAGCCGCAAGCAAGGTGAGAAGAAAAGAAAGCTTGGCGGCCATCTTCTTCCCTCCTCCTTGGTTCCAACGCAGGGAAAAGGAAGTATGCTGCAGGGGCTTTGATTCTTCTTCAAACTTCATCCTTCTTCTTTCTCCTCCCAAGCACAATCATGGGTTGATTCAAAGGGAGGACATCAGCCATCCAAAGTTGTCTCTGCAAGGGAGCTAGCACCCCGGGGAGACAAGGAAGCTTTAATCGGATCTCTACTTTGTGTGGATACCCGTAGAGGCCGGACGCGTGAACGGTTTCAAGCGAACCATCCTCCTAAACCACGAACTTCAGTTTGTGGTGATCATCTACCCGCACAAGGTGAAGATCTAATCTTCATAATAGTTTTAAAAGTTTTAATTCTAATCTATCTACGAACAGTTTTTAAACAACGTTCATAGGATGAACGATTGATCCCGCGCATGCCTCTTCCGTTGCCATCTGAAATTTTTTAAATAATTACCATGCTTAACGAGAAAGAAATAATTACCATCTGAAATTTTTTATATTTTCTATGGCATGGGCGGGTTCCCACCAGCTTAACGAAAACAGGAAGCATGGTGGAGGGAGTTTTCATTAAGATTTTCAAATAATTACCATGCTTCATGCTCATTTTGAAGCATGAATGTCCCCCCGCATGCGGCATCGATCATCTGACGATTTCGTTCAGTCAATCTATCATAGAAATATTGCACTAGCTGCCATTTAGGTATTTGATGATGTGGGCATTGACGGATTAGGTCCTAAAATCTCTTCCAAGTTTCATGAAATTCTTCTCCCTCGGTTTGGGAGAAGCTTGTAATGGCACGTCTAAACTGGTTCGTTCTTCCTATGGAAAAGTACTTTTTAAGAAATTCTTGTTGCATTTGATCCCAGGAATGAATCGAATTAGCTTCTAAAGAATTCAGCCATTGCTTGGCTCTAAGTTTTAAGGGAGAAGGGGAATAATCTAAGTTTTAGAGCATCATCAGTGAAATTCTGAATCTTGATAGTGGTGCAAATCTCAAGAAATTCATCTGGGTGTTTATATGGGTCTTCATTGGTGAGCCCATAAAAAGATGGGAGCATTTGGATCACACTAGACTTTATTTCATATTATACAGCTGCTACTTCAGGCAATCGAATGCAAGATGGAGAAGTGTAAATGGTGGGAGTAAAGTACTCCCTTAGGAGTTTGGGTTGTTCTTCAGCCATCTCAGGAGGTGAGGATGATTGTAATGTTCTGATCTCAGCTCGAATATTTCTAAGGGTCCGTTCTATTTCAGTATCAAAAGGTAATAGGCCACGTACTCTAGAACGACTCCCTTGCATACACTAGTACTTGATCAGTCAAGCATGCAATGAAAGAAAAACACATCAATCCTTGTTTTTGCCCTAAAATCGCTAGACAGCTTCTAACTGGTCTGAAGAGGGCACCTAAGCCTCCAATCCGGTCTAATGAACCGAGTTGACCAGGTAAGCTCCCAGGTAAGTGGAGGGGTCACGATGCGTTCGCAAAGGTCCCACTTAAAAATTACTTGCCTTGAATAGATGAACTGTATTTTTTAGGCAAAACTTTACAGCATTCTTTTTCCAGCTATTCTCCTTTTGATCATCCCAGATTTTTCCTTCGATTCCTGATCAAATAAGACCAAAAGAAAAATTAAAAAAAATTAGTAGAAGAGAAAAAGGAGATAAGAAAAGTAACAATAATAGAAAATAATAGGAAAAATAGATGTATATATATATATATTGAAAGTTTTTTTAATTAATTAATTATATAACTATGCTAGCAATCTCCGGCAACGACGCCAAAAATTGATCGGTTCTTTCAATTTTAAAAATAAACCACGCAATAGCACGTATCCTGTAGGATAGTGATTACGGGTGTCGGTCCACAGGGATTGAAGAATAAGTTATTTTTCTTTTAAAAATAAATCAAGAAGAAGGATTTGCTAACTTGATTTAACTAAATTAAACTATGAGTGCGAATTGAAATTTATCAGAGTAAATAGATCTAGGGTTTGAAATCCACCACATAGCATTGTATCAAGGACTGTGTTCTTAATTTTTGTCTTTTGGAGAGGCATGCAATTTGGCTACAAGCCTTTTAAAATAAAATCTTAAAGAGTGTTAGGAAGATCCATCTTCGGTGTAGCATGAAGTGTCTACCTAAGTATGTTAATCTAGGATGCAGCACACTTCATCTTCCTAGGCATGGATCATCTTAGACTACTTTAGCAAACATGATTAGTAACTAGCATGCTCAAAGTTTAAATATCATAAAGAAATATTTCATTGAAAATAAGAATTTAAACAAGCTCTAAAATAATAAAAAAGTAAGAACTACAATTGCCCTGATACATTGCTAGGGCTTCATCCAGCCCTAGATTGGACGTTTAGCCGAGCATGGCTTCCGGACGACCTCCCATCTTCAAATGAAAGTCTTCCGCTCCCATTCGGCTCCCTCTATTCCCAAAATATCCAAAATACTCTCTCTCCCCCCGCTCCTTTCTTTATTTTTTTTTATTTCTTTTCTCTCCTTCTCGGCTCTCTTCTTCTCTTCACCGAAACAGGGTCTCCCCTATTTCTTTCGAACCGAGCTTCCCCCAGAGAGCCCCCTTCCTCCTCTGCTCTTCCTCCTTTTATGGATCAGCCAGCGATGGATCCGTGAAGAGGATTGTCCGGGGTGCTCATTCGGGAAGGGGGAATGGATCATGGGCTGATGATTAAGGGGCGTGATGCTGGGGGGCAGATCGCGGACGAAGATGATGAAGGGCGTATATGGCTGGATCTCGGGCTTGATTGCAGATGCTAGTGAATGCGGAAGGGAGAAGAGCAGCGGAGGTGGGGTCATCCGGGATTTGGGGATCTTGAATCCGAAGGAGACGCGAACGGTGATGATGAAGAACGGGATGCTGGGTTGCAGGAAGGAGGGACGCGAGCTGGAAGGAGCAGATCACGGCTTGGAGCTGGGAATCCGGACTCTTGGATGTGGAAGACGCTCGGCTGGCTGGAAGGTGGAATGGGCTGCGTCACGGGCGGAAGAAGGGCCGGAGATGAAGACGATGCCGAATAGGTGGATCTGGCGCGCGGTTGATACGAAGTCCCGTTGTTTTGAAGCGAGGATGGAGAATCGGGTTGCTTTGGTGGGGGACGATTCGAATCATCGGCATCAAAGAGTCTCCCTATTTCAGCGTTGTGAAGGAAAGAATGGAAAGTCTATTGGATGGCTGCTAATCTGGGAAGGATAGAGGAATTGGCTTTGGATTTGAGGTGGTTCATGATGTTGACTTGTCCTCGAGTCCAATGTCATTTAAATTTAATTCTCGCTAAACTGCTTCAAACTTAACTCGATCAGATAAAATAAACAAGAATGTGACTTAATAAAAAGGGTTATTCAAACCTTTTCCCAATACAAAAATAATTAATTATAACTTTCAATCTAATCAGGACCAAAACCCATTTAATTATACCCTTAGCTTGATTACAATTCCATCAGGTTACCGAACCGGGTAAATACAATCTTCTCCTTATATGTTTTCATGAAAGATCGCAACCAGGAGAGAGACAAGTCCAGAGTCTGTTTTAAGAAAAGAATTATTTACTTCTTACCATATTTTAAATTTGTTTCAATGTTTATTCAATTTCATGGTAAAATATATATTTATCAGTTTAGGAACATTGATAAGTGCTATGAAAAGATAACTAAATTATAAATTATTAAGCACTTATCAATTGTATGATGCCTTTAATGAACTAATGGATGAATATAAGTCAATAAACCTTAAAAACAAAGAATTGAAGCTAACTAATCAATCCTACATTTATAAAAATGATAAATTGATTAAGGATAAGGACTCCATCGTCAAAAAAAACTTAAAACTTAAAACAAGTAACCAATTGCTAACTCAAAAAACTGGTACCTTAATTAAAGATAAAGAAAGACTAACTAAGGAAATTTCAGAACTTAAATATAGTATTCAAACTCTAAAAGATAACCTTACAAAAGATTTAAACTTACTAAAAATAGAAAAACTAAACTTAACAAAAGAACTTGAAAAATATAAACCTATAGTTGAGAAGTTTACCTATAGTTCTGAAAAACTAGAAATGATTCTTAATAGTCAAAGAGCTGTATTTAATAGAGTCGGTTTAGGATATAAGCCTAAGTACAAGCAAAAATTTCTTAAAAACTTTTTTGTAAAAGCCGGTGAAAGTAAAACTAAAAATGTAACCTGTTTTTGTTGTGGTGGAGTAGGACATAAAGCTAATGTATGTAACCATAGAAAAACTGAAGCTAAAAGAAAGATTAAAAAAATTTGGGTTCCAAAAGGAACCAACATAACTAACCTTGAAGGACCCAAGAAAACTTGGGTACCTAAAATTGTATGATTTTCTTTGTGTAGGAGTGTCTTGCAGCCAAGCTCAATAAAAACTGTGGGTACTTGGATAGTGGCTGCTCAAGACACATGACGGGTGACAAGGAGCAATTCTTCACCCTAGAGTCTAAAAAAGAAGGTGCGGTGACTTTTGGAGACAATAACCAAGGTCACATCATTGGTATCGGTAAAATACAAATCACCCCTTCAACCTTTATTATTAATGTTCGGTTTGTAGATGGTCTTAAGCATAACTTACTTAGCGTTAGTCAATTATGTGATAGAGGTTTTGATGTTCTGTTTAAGCCATCTTTATGCATCATAACCAACTCAATTGACAATAGCTTAGTGTTCAAAGGACTAAGATGCGGCAATGTTTATGTAGTAGACCTTGAAGATCTTGCTAAAAATAGCCGCTGTTTAGTAGCTAGTGATACTAAGGTCAATGATGCAAGTTGGTTATGGCACCGTAAATTAGGTCATGCAAGTATTGATACTATATCTAAATTAGTTAAAAGAGATTCTATGATTGGTTTGCCAAAGCTAAAATTTGAGAAAAATAAAATTTGTAAAGCGTGTCAATTTGGCAAACAATCTACAAGTTCTTTTAAATCTATAAATCGTGTCTCTACTACTAGACCTCTTGAGCTACTTCATATGGATCTTTTTGGACCAACTAGGACCACAAGCCTTGGTGGAAATAAGTATGGTCTTGTCATTGTAGATGATTTCTCTAGATACACATGGGTCATATTTTTAGCTCGTAAAGATGAAGCATTTTCAGTATTTAAGAAATTCCATAGGCAAGTGACTAATGCAAGAAATGCTTCAGTTATATTTATTAGGAGTGATCATGGAACGAAATTTGAAAATCATCTATTTGAAAAATTCTGTAGTAAAAAGGGGATAACTCATAATTTTTCTGCACCTAGGACTCCACAACAAAATGGAGTGGTGGAAAGAAAGAATAGAATCCTAGAGAAAATGGCTAGGACCATGTTATGTGAAAGTGATCTCCCAAAGTACTTTTGGGGTGAGGCTATTAACACATCATGTTATATACTAAATAGAGTTTTATTGAGACCAATTATAAAGAAAACACCCTATGAACTTTGGAGAGATAGAAGCCCAAAGTAAATTACTTTCATGTCTTTGGTTGTAGGTGTTTTATTCATAACAATGGCAAAGATAATTTAAAAAAATTTAATTCTAAATCTAATGAAGGTATCTTTTTGGGATATTCTACATCAAGTAGGGTATATAGAGTGTTCAACAAAAGAACCCTCGTTATTGAAGAATCTATTCATGTTATTTTTTATGAGACTAATGATTCTTCCTCTAGCAAGAGAGCAGCTTTTGATGATGATGCAGGAATACTTGAGGAAAAGATGGATCACATGACTCTACAAGAGGATGAACCCAAGCTAGTTGAAGAAACTTCAACAAGCCAAGAGGTAATTGCCGAACTGGGCTTACAAAAGCTTGGAGGTATGCTCACGGTCTCCCTAAAGAGTTAATCTTAGATGATCCATCTCAATCTGTTAGAACTAGAGCCTCTCTTAGAAACTTAAATAATCATCTAGCATTTGTTTCACATTTAGAACCTAAAAATATTGAAGAAGCTGAAAATGATGTAAATTGGATTAATGCTATGCAAGAGGAACTAAACCAATTTACAAGAAACAAAGTATGGAACTTAGTAGAAAGACCCAATAAATATTCAATAATTGAAACTAAATGGATATACAAAAATAAACTTGATGAAAATTGAGTTATGGTTAGGAACAAGGCTAGACTAGTAGCAAAGGGTTATAATCAAGCAGAAGGTATAGATTTTGATGAGACCTTTGCTCCTGTGGTTAGACTTGAAGCAATTAGACTGTTACTAACATTTGCATGTTTTAAAGATTTCAAATTATTTCAAATGGATGTAAAAAGTGCCTTCTTGAATGGGTATATTAATGAGGAGGTTTATGTATAGCAACCTCCTGATTTTGAGAGTCATCAATACCCCAATCATGTTTATAAACTAAATAAAGCACTTTATGGTTTAAAACAAGCTCCTAGAGCATGGTATGAAAGACTTAGCAAATTTCTATTAGACCATAAATTTTCTAGAGGAAATATTGATACAACCCTATTTTTGAAAAAGGAAAACAAAGATATGTTAGTAGTGAAGATTTATGTAGATGATATTATTTTCGGTGCTACTAACAATCGTCTTTGCGAAGAGTTTGCTGAATTAATGCAGAATGAATTTGAGATGAGCATGATGGAAGAATTGAACTACTTCCTCGGACTTCAAATCAAACAATCTAAGGAAGGAATTTTCATCAATCAAGCTAAATACATCAAGGAAATGTTAAAGAAGTTTGATATGGATGGAAACAAGTCAATTGGCACTCCTATGAGCTCATCATGCAAACTAGACAAAAATGATCAGGTAAATCAGTAGATCACAAGCTGTATAGAGGTATGAAAGGATCATTATTATATCTTACAGCAAGTGGACCTAATATCATGTTTAGTGTATGCATGTGTGCTAGATATCAATCTAATTCTAAGGAATCACACCTAATTGCCGTTAAGAGAATTTTTAAATATCTAATAGGAACAAAAAATATAGGTCTATGGTACTCTAAAGAATCAAGCATAAACTTAATAGGATACACTGATTCTGACTTCGCTGGTTGTAAACTTGATAGAAAAAGCACCAGCGGGTCATGTCAACTTTTAGGAGAGAACTTAATTTTATGGTTTAGCAAAAAACAAAACTCGGTTGCACTATCTATGGCGGAAGCCGAATATGTTGCTGTCGGAAGTTGTTGTGCTCAAATTTTGTGGATCAAGCAACAACTTGAAGATTATGGCATTAAACAAGATAAGATTCCCATAAATTGTGATAATATAAGTGTCATAAATCTAACTAAAAATCCAATTCAGCACTCAAGAACTAAACATATTGAGATAAGACATCACTTCATAAGAGATCATGTGTTAAATGGTGATGTGATGCTTGAATTTATTTGTACTGATGATCAACTTGCTGATATCTTCACAAAACCCTTGAGTGAAGATCGATTTTGTATTCTTAGAAGAGGGTTAGGAGTGATTGATCCATTCTTGTGATACTCTCCTCTAATTCATTGATTTTGATGATTAGCTTATGTTGGATATAGGATTTCTCGTCTATGGTCATCAAATCATTCCTTAAGTTCTAAACATTTCCATATCTCTCTCCTTTGGCACAGAATTAACTGAGTTTTTGGTTATGTGCCAAAGTTCGAGTCGACTCGAATGAATCTAAGAGTCAACTCATGGGCGAGTCGACTTGCGCTTTTTTAGGAGTCGACTCGAGGTCGAGTCGACTCGCGCTTTACTGGAGTCCATTCGAGGTCGGAAATCCGTCTTTTAACCCTAATCGAAACATTTTTTCCAAACTTTCTTTTCGGCTGCCACTGTTCCAAAAATCCTAGAGTCGTCTCCGACCTCTTTCTTCGTCCTTTCTCCATTGTTTCTTCCTTTTTTTCCGTGTTTCCACTCGTGTTAGGTCGAAAATGCCTAGAAAAGCTGTCGTTTCTCGCGGGAAGAGACCCCTTGCAGCGTGCGGCGCCGAGAGACGGTACAAGGCGCGGAATGAACCTGTGAGGCCACCACCTCCGGTTCCCTCTCCGCCTAGGCCGACTCCCTCGCATTTGTGCACCGGGAGGGTTGTCTCCACCGGAAGGAAGGTCAACTTTCACTTCCTCTCCCGGGAAGGGTTCACCTTAGGGCATCGTCTTAGGGCCCAGGGCTTAGAGTATTTTTGTTCACTTGACCTCCCTACATACCCAGGGTTAGTTAGAAAATTTTATGGGACCGTCACACGGGGTGGCGGTGGTATCCAAGGGACTGTAGCAAATGTCTCTATTTCCATTTTGGAAGATTTCATTGCTCGAGTCCTCCATCTCTCCCAAGAGGGGATTGCTCCCACATATCCCACTGATAGGACTGAGGCCCTTACGGCCATCTTAGGGAGCCCACCTCAATCCCCCATAGAGGAGGTATTTGCAAATCAGCTTTCAGCTGAAATGCGACTCCTCCTAAGTATCATTTCTAGGACTCTCTTTCCTAAGACCGGTAGGTTTGACTTCATTTCTGAGAGAGACCTAGGCTTGATGTTCCACATTCTACATGACACTCCCATCAACTTCTCCAAACTTATCTATAGCTATATCTGTGAACCCCTAGACAAACCTAGGTTAAGTCTCCCTTATGGTATGCTTTTCACACTCATTTTTAGGGAGTTAGAAGTCCCTATCCCTGAGGGAGAACCCTCTCGCTCCCTCCGATACACAGACCATATGGGTGAGGGAACTCTCCACCGAATGGGTTTCCACAAGGTGGAGGGTGTTTGGGTTAGGAGGACATCCACATCTACACCATCTGATCCCACTACTCATCACTCACCTATCTCTGACCATGACCAAGACCACTCCACAGATCCTTCCACCTTTCCATCCACATCTAGTCCTTCATTTCCTGCTGAGCCATCTACTTCAGCTGAACCCTCTTCAGTTCCACCACCTCAGCAGCCCCTAGAGGTTAGGATTTGTCCTGAACAGCTCCGAGAGTTGAGGGATGACATAGTGAGGGAGCTCAGAGGTACCTCCAGTGCTCCCTCCACTGACCTCACTCCTTCCACAGTAGCAGTCTCCATGATGGTAGCTGAAGTAAAAGAGGAGCTGTCAAGTCTGAGGAGTCTAGTTCAGGATCAGTACTTGAGCCTCACAGCTATTAAGGAAGACACGAGGGAAATGCGCGACTCTATTAGAGCTGTGCTACTAACACAAAGTCAAGGTGCAGAAAGGCTCGCAAATGTATTGATAGACAAGCTGGATACAATCAATGCAAGTGTGACCCAACTGACCCAGACACACGCTAAGGCGACCTCAGAGATTATTGCACAACTAGGAAATGTGTCGAAAGAATAAGCTTGGTTATGCAGGCTCATCGACGAGGCATGGGCGCGTCATCCTCTTCTGCTAGACGTCCTTAGATTTGTACTTATATGTAATCATTCAAAGTCCTTTTGGACTTTCCATCATGTACTCAAATTTTGTTATCAATGAACTGAAGTCATTTTCTAAAAAATTGAGCATTCTGTCTTTTGTGTTATGACTTTGTGTGTTATGCGCTTCTACATTGATTCTTTGATACGTCACCTTTTTGCTATGATGACAAAAAGGAGGAGAAAATATGATACATTGAATGTAAAAGGAATCTCTAAACAAGAATTTTTTAAGCAAAATATGATTTGTCTTTGTGGATTCGATACCTCGAGGCTTATTATCTCTCTGTTGGGGCTCCTCAAGGAGTAATCTACAGAATCTATTCAAGGAATATTCGGAGATTAGTTGAATCATATTCAAGAACAAATCATCAAATTTTTTCTTCTATAATTAAGAACTTAAGCTCAAGTTTAAAACATTAAAAGAAAATTCAGAAAACTTGAACAAAGTTCAAACAAAATTGAATGCATATGTTGAGGGGAAGAATCTAAAATTTTAAGAAAGCAAATTCATTAAACACATATAAGCCAAACAATTGATTGCATGATTTGAAGGCTTATATAATTCCAAATGAAAGAAGGAGCTTTAATTTCAGAGTTTACTGACTCATACCTTTCAATTTTGGATAAATTAAATGACTAGACATTTGAATTCATTTCAAAACTTCGCTATGAATCACTTCTTGGATGAGCAATTTACTTTATAAATACTCAATATTTTGTCATCATCAAAAAGGGGGAGATTGTGGAGTGATTAATTATACCCCTATTTGATTTTGATGAGCTCAAAGCATTTGAGTATATTTTATGTTGTACTAATGAATTCAATCTAGTGTTTCAGGCAAATATATGTGAATTTCTGTTTAAGTGCCTCGAGCCTTGGTTCAAAGTAATTTGGCTAAGTGTTAAACTCAATTTGAACCAAAGTCTGAAGCTCGAGTCGACTCCGGAAGATTACGAATCGACTCCATGTGTTTCAAAGATTCTGGCACAAGCTCGAGTCGACTCTGGTACACTACGAGTCGACTCCGACTGAGAACAGACAGAAAGACAGAAAGAAGAATTTCAGACCCTGTCACCGAGTAGACTCCAATAGGTTTTGAGTCGACTCCGATGCTTGCCGAGTCGACTCCCGACGGTTCCGAGTCCAATCCAAAGGGTAACAGACAGAAAGACAGAACGTTGGATCTTAGACCCTGTTATCGAGTCGACTCTAGAAGGTTACGAGTCGACTCCGAAGTTTGGCAAGTCGACTCCTAGTTATGTCCGAGTCGACTCCCAGAGGAAAGCAATTTGAAAGGCAGAGATCCAATCTGAGAGACCCTGTGAACGAGTCGACTCCAAGAGTTCCAGAGTCGACCCCCAAGTCAGCCGAGTTGACTCCAACAAGGCACGAGTCGACTTCGAGGCAGTTCAGTTCAAAAGATAGAGAATCAATTTTTCGGCCTCCAAGAACGAGACGTCTCCAGAAGATCTTGAGTCGCCTCTCAAGACAGCCGAGTCGACTCCAAGAAAACCCGAATCGACTCGAGGATGAAAAACAGAAAGATGGATTTCTGGAACCCTGAGAACAAGCCGACTCTTAAGTGCCCGAGTCATCTCCAAGAATTGGCGAGTCGACTCCAGTTTGGTCCGAGTCAACTCCAGGACGGGACAAGCACTTTAATTCAAATCCTGAACAGTGGGCGAGTCGTCTCCTGTAAAGAGCGAGTCGACTCCAGCAACAGCCGAGTCGACTCCAGATCGCACGAGTCGACTTCGATCCCAACGGAGACATTGTCAGGATGTGCAGATAGGACAGAACGGCTATGAATCAGTCTCTAACGTCTATTTTTCAAAGGGAACCACTTAAATAGCCAGAATGAATAGTAGTAGAAAAAGAGAGAGTAAAATGCATTTCCACCTACCAAGAGCTTCTTAAGAGTAAATACGAGAAAAAGAAGGAAGAGGTGCATTCAACTCAATCTGAGAAGTACTTTCTTTGCATTCAAGGCTCTACTACTATCCTCCAATCTTCAGTCCTTTCAAGAGGAGACTCAAAAATCGAGAAGCCCCTACTTCCCTATCTAAAATCTGTTTGAGGGCTTCTAACTTTACTTTGCATTTATTGTTTTCACATCTGCTTTTTTAGAAGCTTTCTTTGTGAAATCCCAAACCTTGTTTTTCTTACTTGATTCAATCAGGGGATTGAATCAAGGGTTGTAAGGTTTGTTGGTGAGCCAAAGGAAAAACCAACAGTGTAAGGTTGTGGTTGGTGAACCGGAAAAAATCAACTGGGTTTGATTGTGAACCCGGAAAAATAATCGGATGGTTCTAGTCGGTGAGCCTGTGGAAACTGACCGAGTTCGTTATAAACTCGTGAAAACAACAAGTTGGGTTGTGAGCTTGTAAAACAACCAGCTATAATCCTAGGAATTATAGTGAACTCCCAAGTGCGGCTTAGGGAGTGGATGTAGGAGCAAGAATTAGCTCCAAACCACTATAAAATTTTCTGTGTTTGCATTGGCTAATTGTCTCTTTCTCTCACTTCACTCACTGCATCTAGTAATCTAACTATTCTGCTTGCATTAGATTTAGTTAATTACTCATTATACTTTTAATTGGTCAAGATTTAATTAAAACCCAATTCACCCCCCCCCCCCTCTTGGGTTGTCTCCTTGGGCAACAAAAAGTCATCAATAAGGGTTAGAAAATATCTTGCCCCATTCCTGGCTGTGACCGGGGCCGGTCGTCAAACATCCGTGTGCACTAGCTCCATGGGACCAGCGCTGAGTGTAATACTGGTAGAAAACTTCATCCTGTGTTGCTTCTTTAACTTGCAAGGCTCACATACCTCTGAAACTCCTCCATCCAGATCTAATATTAGTCCATCTTTGCTCAGCATCTTCATACCATGATCTCCCATGTGGCCCAAGCGGTAATGCCACAAATGATATGCTTCCTGCTGGCCCTATGCCACTACTACTGTTTCGGATCCCCCACATACCACGGATCCTCCATCATGTACAAATTATTCTCCAACCTCCTCCCCTTCATCACAACTATGGCTCCTGTGGATATATTCAAAATACCACTCTTGAAACGGCAACTAAAGCTGTAACCGTTCTTCTCCAAGTAGCCAAGTGACACTAGATTTTTTTCAGATCCGGGACGTGCTTTACATTGGTAAGAGTCCGCACCATCCCATCAAACATCCTCACCTTGATGGTCCCAATGCCGGCCATCTTGCAAGGATGATCATCTCCTAATGTCACACTCCCCTCATCGATTTTGGTGTACGTAGCAAACCAAGACCGATTTGGTGTGTAGTGATGAGAGCAGGCTGAATCCATTATCCAGATATCCGTGTTGTTCCTGTGATAATCCGAAACTACCAAAAGGTCATCCTCCACCTTGAGATCAGCCACGGCACTGACTGAATCCTGCCATTTTTCTCTCCCTGAAGCTTCTTCCAAAACGGACAATACCGCTTCAAGTGTCCTACTTCATTGCACTTGTAGCATCTGAACTCTTTCTTGCCTTTCTTGGGGTTTAATTGTCCCCTTTGCTTGCTCTGTTCCTTCCCTCTTCCAGGCCTCTCTCCGATAGTAAGACCTTCCTGAGAAACTCCATCCTTTGTCAATCTTTCTCTTTGCTCATTGGACCTTAGCACAGAAATTATGTCTTCATAATTCAGCGTCTCCTTCCCATACAGCAAAGTAGAAACCAAAGGATCATAAGAACCTGGCAGCAAGCAAAGCAAGAGTAGAGATCTATCCTCCTATTCCATCTTCACCCCAAGGGTCTGCAAGTCATTGCAAACCTGGTCAAACCTCTGAATATGAAGAACAATATCTCCACCTTCATGCATCCGAAGGCTATACAATTGTTTCTTCAACATCAACTTGTTGCACATATTCTTCCCCATATACATGGCATGCAACTTTGTCCATAATCCTTTGGGTGTCTTCTCCTCTAGTACGCTGTACAAGGCTGAATCCGCGAAGCATCCTCTAATGGCAGCGCAAGCCCTTTTCTCCAAAGAAAACCATTCCTTATCTGTCATACCCTCCGGCCTGTCCTCCAAGGCCGAATCCAAATAGTTCTGCACCAACAGATCCTCCACCCGAACATTCTACATAGAGAAACTTCCCTTTCCATTAAACTTCTCAAACTCCACCTTCACGTTATTGTTCATGGTTGGCCAGACCACAATTACAAATAAACACAAATCTGATTTGAGAAATTACCTTGAAGGAAGATGAGCGGACTGCTTTCCTGGGGTTGACCTTTGCCGTCCTAGGGTCGACCCCTGAAGCTGTCCCGGAAAACAGCTCTCGAACTTTTTCCTATCGCTCTTAAGGAGTCGACCCCTGAAGTCCTAGGGTCGACCCCTGCACTGTGCCAAGTCTTCACAGCGTGCCTGTGTCGACTCCAAGTCTCCAGGAGTCGACTCCAATACTGTTCACAGCCCAAAAACTTGTTGTTTTCCTTTGGATGCGCCACACTTGAGCCTACATTAGAACCCTCAATTTGGGGCTATATTAAAGAGAATAACCATTCAAAGATAAGAGTATTTTGGTAATTTTCCTTTCTATAATGTTAAAGGACTTGCATCTAAGTTTCATGAAGACATATGAACCAAAAGACATAGGTAATGTGAATAATTAACAACAAAAAATGTATATGAAAAAAATAACTAAAGTAGGTAATCGAGAGAGTCACAATAAATTAATCACTCAAAAAATACAAAATTAATAATATCATACTCAAATATTTTATTCTCATCAAAATCAATCCATTAGGTCAATAACTTAATTTCACTTGTGTTATTACATCTTATAGAAATTTTATTAATGCTATAATTATCAAGTTGTTGTTTAATCTATAAGATTTGAGTACAACTTTCGGCTGCAATATATTTCAGCTTTGGTCGTAGACAATACCATCGAAGTTTGTTTCTTGCTAAAGAAAGAAATTAAGTTAACTCCTAATAAGAAATGGCAAATTCTATTAGTACTTTTTCTATCAATTTTATATCCAGCAAAATCTGTATCTGAGTAGCCAATTAAATTAATGGAGAATTGTTTTGAATATCATAATCCTAAATTTTGAGTGCCATTTAGATATCCTATAATTCTTTTAACACTAATTAAGTGAGACCCTTTAAGATTAGCCTAAAATCTAACACACATACAAATAATAAATATGATATCCAGTCTACTAGCAGTAAGATACGCTAAAAAACCTATCATGCCTTTATTAAAGCTTCAAGTCTATGGTTTTACTATGCTCATCTTTGTCTAGCTTACATAAGAGCCTCGTCGGGGTGCCAATGTGCTTGGCCTTCTCCACGTCAAATTCTTCAAAATCGCCAATGTGCTTGGCCTTCTCCACGTCAAATTCTTCAAAATCTCTATTGTATATTTGCTTTGGCTGAAGGAGATTTCTTCCTTGGTTTTTTTGATTTGGAGTCCAAGAAAAAAGGTGAGTTATCCCATCATGCCCATCTTGAACTCTCCCTACATAAACTCAGCAAAGTCATGACATAAAACATCATTAGTGGCACCAAAAATAATATCATCGATATATATATTTGAACAATTAAAATATCATTATCTTTTCTTTTTATGAAAAGTGTTGTATCTACATTTCATCTTGTAAAAGTATTTTCTAACATGAATTTACTTAGCCTTTCATGTCATGCTCGAGGTGCTTGTTTTAAATTATATAATGCTTTGTTTAATTTAAAAATATGGTTTGGAAATTCATGTTTTGTAAAACTGGAAGGGTGTTTTACACAAACTTTTTCAACCATATATCCACTTATAAAAATACTTTTAACATCCATCTAAAATAATTTGAAATTCATGTAACATGCAGAAGCAAGAAATAATCTAGTAACTTCTAATTTAGCAACAAGAGCAAACATTTATCAAAATTAATTCTCTCTTTTTTATTATATCCTTGAGCAACAAATCTAACTTTGATTCTTATTGCATTACCATTTTCATCCAATGTATTTCTAAAAACTCATTTTGTTCCAATTATTGGATAGTCTTTAGGTCTACTAGTCCAAACATTATTTCTTTCAAATTGATTAAGTTCCTCTCGTATTGCATTTATCCAATCATAATTCTTTTTAGCTTTATCAATGGTTTTTGGGTCTATTTGAGAAATAAAGGCTAAATGATTACATGCATCTCTAAGGAAGGATCTAGTTCTTACTCCTTGTGAGAGATCACCAACGATGAGTTTCTTTGAGTGATTGTGGTCAAACCTCCATTCTCTATATAAATCATGTTTACCTTGAGGATGTTCTTGTTGATTTTAGCGATCTTCATCATCTTCATCTTAATTCTTGTTTCGATCTTCATATTCCTTCTCATCTGGCACGGTAGAGTCCCGTTGGGAATTGTATCCTAAATGTCAATCGTCAGCATATTGATGATTGAATTTTGTAAATGAATTGATAAATTAATAAAGTGTTATTTGGCATTATTCATCATTTCATCTTCAAATGAACTCTTATATGATGAAGTCCTTAGGACTTATGTTATGATAAAGGAGGATTTATCTTTGTGTCCTTAAACTTGTTCACGACCAAATGATATGTTGTTACTAGGACGACAACATTATCGAGATTAGGTTATTGTATTACATATACGTTGGTTGTCCTCTTAACCAAGGAGTGTGGAGACACTGGTATGCCACACAGGTGAAGTGTAGGAGTACATTTCACCGAACATGACCAATTCCAGAATGTTCTACTGTCAAGAGATGTTCCGAGTAGATATGGGTATAAGTTTGGCCTGAGACCGTAACCTGTGACTAGCAAGCAACTCACTATACTTTAGTATCGGACTACCTCAATTTCTAATTCAGTGACGGAAGGTCACTGGGTGCAGTCAAGTACTTGCGTAGTCAGTTGTGAGTCAAGATGGAATTGACCCCTCCTGAAAATAGGAGATAATGTCTTGTGATTAATTTAGCAAAACCTTGGCCAGGGTAATCCCAGTGAGGAGTCACAGAATATCTAAAGTTAACCACATAATGGATGTACTAATTATAGGGTTGACAGTGAGCTCTAAGTCATCCTGGCATTAGGAGTCAAAAGGATTGAATTATACAGTAATCATAGTCCAGGATTCCAGAATATTTGCTTTGCATATATTCGGCCTATCCAGACGTCGGGTACTAACTGATAACGAGAGAACGAAATCAGGATAAATACCAATTCCTATTACGGGTAGAAAGATACAAATTGAAACAAATAGTTCTCGTGGTCCAAAATCCAAAAAATTAGAGTGTGGAACATTGAATAGCTTGTATCCATAGAACATCTGACGTGACATAGATAATAAATAAATAGGAGTTAATATCACTCCAATTGCCATTGCAAAAGTAATTAGTATTTTTGGCATTAAAAGATATTTTAGACTAGTACGATTAGTATAGGAAGATGTTCCTATACTACCGGCTTAGGTTCGAACCTATAAGGTCACACGCATAGAAGTTTCTAGGTTGATCAAATGGCTGATTGATGATTAAGAAACATTCAGGGTTAATTTGGTCAATTCGATTGACAAATTATCCTCAGCAAAAGTTGCATTAAAATAATTATTGAATTATTGAAGGATTAATTAGCAATTAGATTGCTAATGAACTCAATTTGATTGAGTAATTGGGCTTAGGTTGAGCCAAATTGAATAGGATTCAATTTGGGCTGCATCAGGGTTTGATCTAATTGGATTAGGTTCAACCCAAGTAGATTGAGCTTGACCAAATTGATGAAACTTGACCCAATTGGATTGGGTTTGATCCAAATCAATTAGAAAACCTTATTTGATGAGTATTATGAGTCCAAATAATCAGAATTGGATAAGAAGAAGAATCCCTAAATTTTAGGAACCCATCCTTATTTTCTTGGAGAAGAATGACACCTTGATTTATACCCAATATTTTCCATGCCTATCCTCCTTATTTTTAGCCAAAAATTGGCATGAGAAGAGAGAAGGAATGGAGCTATATTTCCTACAAAAATGGAACCTTAAATCTATCTAGAAAGATTTATATGAATTTCCTAATTTGTATGGATTGCATGGTGCATGAAATAGGGTGGTCTACAGCTGAAATTTGGATGTATAAATTCCTATCTTTTAGGGATCCAAAATATACGAAATTTGGATATGTTTATCTCCTATTATCTAGCAAACCATCAGAATTTTTTGGAGATTTTATAAGCTAAATTAGTTGGCTAAATTAGGTGTGAGAAGTGGGGTGGTCTTTTAGCTATAAAAGACCCCCATGCCTTGGGTTCAATATATACAATATTTAGAAGTTTCAAAAAATTCTGAAAAAATTTTCTGAGGGCCTCCATCCCTTCTTATCCTTCTTCCTCATGTCCATCCTCCATATCCTTGAAGAACAAACAAAGGTTGAGTGTTTAGAAGGTGACAGCTTCAGCCATTGCAACGTTCCTGCGCGAGCTAGCACTCCCGCAGAAGATGATCTACCTAGGGCTTCGTGTGTACTTCTCATAGAGGCCATTCGTGTGCGTGGTTGTGAAGTCAAGGATCAGATCCATAAGTTTCTTCTATCATAAAAAGTATTAATCCCACATCAATATTTTATTTTGGAGTCTGGGTCTAGGTCAGATTTTCCGAGGTTTTACCCTCCTTTGGGGCTCCTCACGGAGTTATCTCCAGAATCCATTCGATAGATATTCGAAGATTAATCGAAATAGAGTGTTTACCTTTCAGATCTAATAGTTAATCATGCATAAAAGTTTTAGCATAATTGTTTAAACGATTCCGACATAATCCTATGTGTTCTTAAGGTGCTGCTTTCTAGATTTGATCTTATAAGCATGCATGAATTAAATTGTTTGATTTGATTTTTCCGCTGCATTTTCAAACTTAAAAAGAACTACGTATGGCTTGATCCTTCTTATGAAGGGGTACATAGGCAACCCGATTAGGTTCAGCCATGGTTTAAAAAGAAAAAAAAATTCAGCATGCTTAATACCGAAGAACCTAGGATTCACTTTCAGTGGTATCAGAGCCAGGTTCGTGTTTAAACTTTTATATTTTAATTTTTGTAAAAAAAAAATCTGAAATCATGAACATGTTTAGATTAGATCTAAAGTATTTTCATGATTGATTTAATTGCTGATTATGCATGATTAACTAGATCTGAAATTTTGAATACATATGATGCATGTTTGTGTTAGGATTAGTAACATGAATAAATCTGAAATCATAATATTATTTAGATTAGATCTAAATAAAGTTTATGATTCATATGATCTCTGATTTTAATAAACAAATCAGATCTAAAAATAAAAGTAAAAAAACAAATACATAAGATGTATGTTGTTTGAATTAATTCATGTTGTTATGTATATGTGATGCATGAACATAAAACATAATGACTTAAACATGAATTAAATCTGATTACATGTGATTAATTACAAAAACTCAGATCTAAAAATATGTTTTAAGAACTAAAAGATTGTAATTAATATGTAATTAAAAAAAATGCAATGATCAAAACTTTCATAAGTCTAAACTTAATTGAGAATTAAGTGTTATGAAATAGAATTGTAACTCAATTAATTGACATTGCATAATTCTTTGGGCATATGGGTTAGCTTGAATCAAGTTCCTAGGATTGGGTTAGACCTAAGGTTAGAATCATACATGGACAAATAGAATTAATTGATCAAATCTAATTAAGTAGTAACTAGATTAGGTAAAGGAAATTCTAGATCAATTTAGAATAGTTGTAGATGGATCAAGTCCATGTCTTTGATTAGACCAAGATGGAACTTGATTTAGGCTCAGAGGTGTAGCCCGAGTCATTTGAGTAATCAAATCGAAATTGATTAATCAGTCGGTGTCTAAGGTAAGTTTGGCAGTTTTGACCGATGGTTTTTAATTGGAAGCTACTCGCACTGATTCGTCTTTGTCAAGTTATTTTTAAAGCAGAAAAGGAAGGAGGAAAGAGGCCCTGGTGAACCGTCATAATAAGTAAACAAGTGTAAGCTTCGCTGCCCGACAGTATAGAGTAGTACCGAGGGACAAGCCCTAAAGCGAAGGACAGGAACGAGCGGAATCAATGTGTTCCAATTTTTGGCCTTGCACCGACCATCCAACGGACCATGGACTAAACGGCCACTGCCTGAAAGGACTATGTCCAGGGGACCGCCGCCCCCCACAAGGTACATCTCGTGCCTATGGGCCACTATAGCTATCCAAGAAGACACTCGAAACGTCGAAGGATAAACAAACCTACCCGGTGGACTGCCGAGCTAAAAGTCCTACGACACAGGAGCGGGATTCTCTAAAAAGCTAAGGTCGTGGGTGGCCAAGAGGGCCCACTTGGAGACTTGGGATCTCAGCAGGAAATGCGAAGGTTGCTTAAAGTCGGCCGGCCGATAGGCGAAAGAGAAAAAAAAGTGTAGTTCTGATCTGAGTAGGCTCAACATAGGGAATACCCTAACCTTGGAAACCGAGGCTTGGCCATCCCATCCCGGTCGACGTTCTAGCAAAGTTTGTCCGTCGACAGCTGAATGTTTTGACCTAGTTTAACAAGAATACTCGAGGATCCCTTTTTCGAACCCATACGTCTTTCCGTAGGTCGCATATCCCTTCCACCGATCTCACTTACCTGGCCGACATGGTCAATCACATTTTGATTGGATCACTTAATAATTCGAGTTAGCCCATGTCTATAAGGAAAATCAGTTTGACTAATTTAGGTGCCTCCTTAACCGGTTTGAGTCTAATCTAATTTGGTGAAGTTAGTGGGAGAAATTAGACTAACCAGACCCTCTTATCTATCCCAATTATGAAATCCTCTAAAATTATTAGGTCCTTAAAATGAAATGGTTATGGGGATAACTAGGTCATAGCCTCCCATTAAGTTGGGTGATAATGGGTCCAATGTTTTGATAATTATTGGAGGCGCCACACGCCTGGTACTTATCAAGCATTGGAATTGTCATTCAATATATGATGAGTTAAGTGTACCTTCAATAGGCGGTCAGGGGAGCCGAGCTACACTCAGGCTTGGTCGTCTATTAGTTGATTAGACTTAATCCTATCATTTAATGGTTGGACCTGACTAGGGTATTCGGTGGAGGCGCCACACGCCTGCCGAAAAATCTAGGACAAAATCATCACTAGAAGTTGCTTGGTGAAGCAATTGGTTAAGAACCTACCAATAGGTGCGTATGGGTTGGCCGAGCTACACTCGGGCCTATATGCGATCTATTGGGTTCTAGTACCCACTAAAGAATTAGGAGTAATTTTTTGAATTAGAGGTAGAGGCTACCAATTTGTATAAAATAGTGGGAGTACCTTTAGACTAAAGTCCAAGTCTATTGAGTTTAGTCAATTCATATACTAATAGCCAAATTTTCTTTTTATGCAGAAATGGCCACTAATTTGTCACTTCGCTCATTGTTGGACAATGACAAATTGACTAGTCCAAATTTCAATAATTGGCATAGAAAACAGAAAATAGTGCTAGAGCATTAGAGGATCCTTTATGTGATAACGGATCAAGCACCTGAGCAGCCCACTGCTAATGCATCAAGATCGGCCAGAGACACTTATCAGAAGTAGCTCAGTGACCGGATCACTGTTCGATGCATCATGTTGGCAGCAATGAGTGATGAGTTTAGTAGGCGTTTTGAGAATACGGAGCCGGAAGATATCATTCAAGTGTTGAATAAATCATTCGGCATTTCTGACGACGTTGAGAGGCACAAAACTAGTTGTGCCATCTTCGGTGCCCGAATGAAAGATGGAACCTCGGTAACTGATCATGTACTGTACATGATTGAGTTGATCGAGCGTCTAAGCTCTCTTGGCTTTCCCCTTCATGTCAATTGGGGAAGGATGCCATACAAAACTCATTGCCTGGATCATACCGTCCTTTTCTCACTCATTTTCGTATGACGAAAACAGTGAATTATCACCAATTGTTGGGGTTACTTCGGACGTTTAAGAATGATAACCAACTTCTTAAGAAGACAGTGAACTTAGTGGGAGGTTCATCCAAGGGTCGCCCCTTTAAGAAAGGAAAAAAGAAAAATAAAATTCAAAAGAAACAGATGCACCATGCTCAGCCTAGTCAGAAAAAGAATAAAAAGGTTGATCAGAGCAAGGCGGAGTGCTTCTTCTGCAAGAAGCAAGGACATTGGAAGAGGAACTGTCCTCTTTACATTGCATCCCTCGATCCGAACCGGCCTAAGAAAAGTAGACAATTAGTTGCCAATCAAGGTACTTATATGATAACACCTTGCAATTTTTCTATTTGTGATAATTCGACCGGGTATTGGATATCGGTAGTCCTTTTTTAATATTTGCAATTCGTTGCAAAGGCTACAAGTCAGTGAGAGGTTTGAAGAAGGAGAAAGGTTTCTGAATGTTGGAGATGGAAGATCAGTTCCAGTTCTAGCTTTAGGAATTCTTAAACTTGAATTCAGCTCTCATGTAAATGTCCTTAGTGATTGTCACTATTGTCCAAGTTTTTTATTGAATGTCATTTCTGTAGACCTTTTGGCCAAAAATGGTTATGAAATATCAATAAAAAAGGATTATTGCAATATCATTTGGAATGGTGCTGCTGTAATGAATGGAACTCTGAGTAATGGCATTTACATTTTGTCACAACCTGTTCATGTAATGTACAAGTCCAATAAGCGCCCTAAAATAGATAATATCACGGATGTCTACCTTTAGCATCATAGGCTAGGTCATATTAACAAGAACAGGATGAACGGGTTAAGTAAAAAGGGAATCCTCGATGTTAATGATTGTGAATCATTGACAACCTGTGAATCATGCCTTCTCGGTAAAATGACCAAATCACCTTTTACCGAAAAAGGTAAACGAGCCAGTGACTTATTGACTCTTGTATATTCTGATGTATGTGGACCAAGGAGCACAAATGCTAGAGGTGGGTATTCATATTTCAGTACATTTACAGACGACCTTTTTAGGTATGGTTATGTCTATTTAATGAGACATAAATCTGAATCATTTGAAATGTTCAAATTATATCGTAATGAAGTAGAAAAATAAACTGAAAAGAGTATTAAAACTCTTCGATCAGATCGAGGAGGTGAATACCTCTTCAGTGAATTTTTGACATATCTAAGAGAAAATGGGATTCTCTCCCAATGGACTCCTCCTGGTACACCACAATATAATGGTGTGTCAGAAAGAAGAAATCAAACTCTGTTAGACATGGTTCGATCCATGATGGGGTTTGCTGATCTGCCCATATCCTTTTGGGGATATGCTCTTAAGTCAGCCTGCTATATTCTAAATAAGGTTCCAAGTAAGTCTGTAAATAAAACACCATATGAGATGTGGACTGGACATAAGCCGATGCTCCCTCACCTTAGGGTTTGGGGGTGTCCAGCATACGTCAAACGTTTGAAGACTGACAAACTTGAACCCAAGTATGACAAATGTTTCTTTGTTGGTTATCCTAAAGAAACTAAAGGATATTACTTCTACTTTGCTGAAGAACAAAAGTTGTTCGTAAGCAATAGAGCTGTTTTCCTAGAGAAAGAATTTCTTAGTGAAGGAATGATGACCCAAAGATTGATTTAAAGATTGATTTTGATGATCACAAAACCTTGAAGTATAAATACTAATGTTTGTGTTGCAAGAAGAAAGATAATTTGTTTTGCAAAGAACATAGCAAGTTGGAAAAATACAAGAAGGCCTCAAAAGCTCTCAAGAAAAGTTGGAAGAAAGCTACACTTTATTGGCTCAAGTTTCAAGTTCAAATAATTTAAGTTAGAGGAGCAAATTCAAAGAAAGATTCAAAAGAATAGTCCTCGAGTCGACTCCTGGAAGTTTAGAGTCGACTCTGGCACTCTGGAGTTTCAAGAAACAGTGCCGACAGACTACTATTCTTTTTGTTTGTCCTCCGACTGAGAACAAACAAAAAGACAGAGAGTTGATTTTCAGCGCTACAGTGCTCGAGTCGACTCCTACTTCAGCGCTACAGTGCTCGAGTCGACTCCTACTTCAGTACTACAGTGCTCGAGTCGACTCCTACTTCAGCGCTACAGTGCGGAGTCGACTCCCAGCTACAGTGCCGACAGACTACTATTCACAAGTGACTCCTGTTTCAGCCGAGTCGACTCCTACTTCAGCCGAGTCGACTCCAGCACGCTGGGAGGCATAACGGCTAGTTTTTTCTTGATTCCAACGGCTCTATTTTTGTCTCTAACGGCTAGATTTTTGTTTTCACTCCCTCTAAAGCTATAAAATCAAGAGGAGAGCTAGGGAAGAAGGAATGGAAGTGGGAGAGAACATTTAGAGAAGAGATTTCAAAGAGAGTACAAGAAAAATCTCCCAAAAGCACAAAAGGGTCATTCAAAGTAAAAGAGAGAGAAGAAGAACATCCAAGTGAATCCCAAAGCTTCCTCTCCAACTGTGTGCTGCCTCGGTGATCCTCTACTTCGTGCAAAATCAGAAGAGGGTCAAGTAAAGAAGAAGCCGAGTTCCTTCATCTACAAATTTGTTTGAGAGCTTCTTCTCTTTACTTTACTTGTTTATATTTGCTATATTTGCTTGTTTGAGAAGCTTGTATTTGATTTAAACTCTTGTTCTAATATCTTGTAACTTGATTCAATCAAGGGATTGAATCAAGGGGTTAAGGTTTGTTGGTGAGCCAAAGGGAAAACCAACGTTGTAAGGTTGTGGTTGGTGAGCCTTTGGCAAAACCAACTGGGTTGATTGTGAACCCGAAAAACAATCGTTGTAAGGTTGTGGTTGGTGAGCCTTTGAGAAAACCAACTGGGTTTGATTGTGAACCCAGAAAAATAATCGGTTGGTTCTAGTCGGTGAGCTTGTGAAAACCGACCGAGTTTGTTGTGATCTCGCAAAACAACAAGTTGGGTTGTGAGCTTGTAAAACAACCGGCTGTAATCTGAGGGATTATAGTAAAATTCCTAAGAGATCTTGGGGAGTGGATGTAGGTGCTAGGGTGCACCGAACCACTATACATCTTTGTGTTTGTGATGCCTTATCTCGTGTATTTCATGCCTTACATTCGTACTTGATTATGTAATATCTCTAGCTTTGTTTTCTATAGAGTTATAAGTGATTGTTTAGAATTTGCTTAGCTTCCTCTCTATTCTTATCATACACATAGATTAAAATTGATCATACAACTATAAGTTAATTTTAGATCAATTGCACCCTAAAGCCATAGTATAATTGCTCTAGCTTAATTTTCCACTACTTTACTTGTAATTGCCTAGAGCTTAAGTAAATAACATCTTATCATTCCGCTGCATTCAATTCAAAGTAAAAATTAGGGAACATAATTTTTAGAAAACCCAATTCACCCCCCCTCTTGGGTTGTCACCTTGGGCAACAAGGAACTAAAAGTTCTAATGTTGAGCTTAGGGAAGTTCAACATGTAGAAGACCCAACACCATCCATTGAACCAATTGAGTCGGAGTTGATTAGATCAGATCCAAAACCCATCTTAGATGCACCATTAAGGCGATCAAGTAGAGTACCACGTCAGCCGGACAGATACTACGGTTTCTTGGTCCGGAACGGGGATCCTATCAAACTTGATGAAAATGATGAGGATCCGATCACATATATGGATGCAATGCAGAGGTATGACTCTGATAAATGGCTTGGAGCCATGCAATCCGAAATGGAATCCATGAAGGTCAATGATGTATGGACATTAGTTGACCCACCCAAAGGGATTAAACCCATAGGGTGTAAGTGGATATTCAAAAGAAAACGGGGCGCAGACAGAAAGGTAGAGACCTATAAAGACCGTCTGGTTGCCAAAGGATATCGTCAACGTTATGGTATTGACTATGACGAGATATTTTCTTCTGTGGCAATGCTCAAGTCTATTCGGATTGTGCTTGCGATAACAACACATTTAGACTATGAAATCTGGCAAATGGATGTAAAGACCACATTTCTAAATGAAGATTTAGAAGAAGAAGTGTATATGATACAACCTGAAGGTTTTACATCTGTAGATGAGTCTAAAGTATGCAAGCTTCAAAGGTTCATTTATGCATTAAAGCAAGCTTCTCGGAGTTGGAACATACGCTTTGATAAGGTAATCAAAACGTATGACTTCATTAAAAATGAAGAAGAACCCTGCATTTATAAATGGGTCAATGGTTCAGTATCATATTTCTAGTTTTGTATGTGGATGACATTCTTTTAATCGGGAATGACATTCCTGCATTACAAGGAATAAAGGTTTGGCTATCATCTCAATTTGCCATGAAGGATTTGGGAGAAGCATCTTACATCCTAGGGATGAAGATTTATAGAAATAGATCTAAAAGATTGCTTGGATTATCCCAATCCACATATATTGATACTATACTGAAGAGGTTCAGTATGATTAATTCCAAGAAAGCCTATCTTCCAATGGGCCATGGAATTAACCTCTCTAAAAGGGATTATCCGACAACCCCTCAAGAAAAAGAGAGTATGGATAGAATTCCATATGCTTCGGCAGTGGGATGTATAATATATGCCATGACATGTACTAGACCAGACGTGGCATACTCACTAGGAGTAGTAAGCAGATACTAGTCTGATCCAGGTAGCAACCACTGGAAGGTTGTGAAAACCATTCTTAAGTATTTGAGAAATACTAAAGACCAGTGGCTTATCTATGGTGATTCTGACTTAAAACTTGAAGGATATATCGATTCAAGTTTTCAGTCAGATTAAGATGATAGCAAGAGCGTGTCGGGATATTTCTTTACTCTTAAGGGTGGGGCCATCTGCTGGAAAAGTTTCAAGCAGCATACAGTGGCAGATTCTACATGTGAAGCAGAATACATCGCAGCATCTGATGCAGCCAAGGAAGCCGTATGGTTGCGCAAGTTCATCACCGAGCTGGGAGTGGCACCTTCCATTGATGGTTCAGTTCCTATATTTTGTGATAACACTGGAGCCATAGCTCAGGCAAAGGAACCTAAAGCACATCAGCGGACCAAGCATATTCTGCGACGCTATCACCTGGTTCAAGAGATTATAAAATGAGGTGATATTGATCTTCAGAAGATTGATACAAAAGAAAATCTCGCTGACCCATTTACCAAAGTCCTCGGCATCAAAGAGTTCAACGAACACAAGTCGAAGATGGTATTAGATATTATGCCGATTGGCTTTAGGCTAAGTGAAAGTTGTTGGGAATTATATCCTAAATATCAATCGTCAGCATATTGATGATTGAATTTTGTAAATAAATTGATAAATTAATAAAGTGTTATTTGGCATTATTCATCATTTCATTTTCAAATGAACTCTTATATGATGAAGTCCTTACGACTTATGTTATGATAAAGGAGGATTTATCTTTGACTCCTTAAACTTGTTCGCGACCAAATGATATGTTGTTACTAGGACGATAACATTATCGAGATTAGGTCGTTGTATGACATATACGTTGGTTGTCCTCTTAACCAAGGAGTGTGGAGACACTGATATGCCACACAGGTGAAGTATAGGAGTACATTTCACCGAATGTGACCAATTTTGGAATGCTCTACTGTCAAGAGATGTTCCGAGTAGATGTGAGTATAAGTTTGGCCCTCTGACCTGAGACCGCAACCTGTGACGGAAGGTCACTGGGTGCAGTCAAGTACTTGCATAGTCAGTTGTGAGTCAAGATGGAATTGACCCCTCCTGGATACAGAATATAATATCTTGTGATTAATTTAGCAAAACTTTGGCCAGGGTAATCCCAGTGAGGAGTCACGGGATACTAAAGTTAATCACATAATGGATGTACTAATTATAGGGTTGACAGTGAGCTCTAAGTCATCTTGACATTAGGAGTCAAAGAGATTGAATTATATAGTAACCATAGTCCAGAGCTCCAGAATATTTGCTTCGCATATATTCGGCCTATCCGGACGTCGGGTATCATTGCTAGATGGTCACATCGATTAGTATAGGAAGATGTTCCTATACTACCGGCTTAGGTTCGAACCTATGAGGTCACATGCATAGAAGTTTCTAGGTTGATCAAATGGCTGATTGATGATTAAGAATCATTCAGGAGTAATTTGGTCAATTTGATTGACAAATTATCCTAAGCAAAAGTTGCATTAAAATAATTATTGAATTATTGAAGAATTAATTAGCAATTAGATTGCTAATGAACTCAATTTGATTGAGTAATTGGGCTTAGGTTGAGCCAAATTGAATAGGATTCAATTTGGGCTGCATCAGGGTTTGACCTAATTGGATTGGGTTCAACCCAAGTAGATTGAGCTTGACCAAATTGATGGAACTTGACCCAATTGGATTGGGCTTGATCTAAATCAATTAGAAGATCTTATTTGATGAGGATTATGAGTCCAATAATCAGAATTGGATAAGGAGAAGAATTCCTAAATTTTAGGATCCCATCCTTATTTTCTTGGAGAAGAATGATACCTTGATTTTTCCCCAATATTTTCCATACCTATCCTCCTTATTTTTGGCCAAAAATTGGCATGAGAAGAGAGGAGGCGTGGAGCTATATTTTTTATAAAAATGGCACCTTAAATCTTTCTAGAAAGATTTAGATGAATTTCCTAACTTGTAGGGATTGCATGGTACATGAAATAGGGTGGTCTGTGGCTGAACTTTGGATGCATGAATTCCTATCTTTTAGGGATCCAAAATATACAAAATTTGGATATGTTTATCTTCTCTTAGATACCAAACCACCAGAATATTTTAGAGATTTTATCAGCTAAATTAGTTGGCTAAATTAGGTGTGAGGCGTGGGGTGGTCTTTTAGCTATAAAAGACCCCCATGCCTTGGGTTCAATATATACAATATTTAGAAGTCTCAAAAAATTCTGAAAAAATTCTCTGAGGGCCTCCATCCATTCTTATCCTTCTTCCTCACATCCATCCTCCATATCCTTTAAGAACAATTAAAGGTTGAGTATTTAGAAGGAGACAGCTTCAGCCATTGCAACGTTGCTGCGCGAGCTAGCACTCCCGCGGAAGACGATCTACCTAGGGCTTCGCGTGTACTTCTCATAGAGGCCATTCGTTTGCATGGCTACGAAGTCGAGTATCAGATCCACAAGTTTCTTCTATCATAAAAGGTATTAATCCCACATCAATATTTTATTTTGGAGTCTGGATCTAGGTCTGATTCCTCGAGGTTTTACCCTTCTTTGGGGCTCCTCACGGAGTTATCTCCAGAATCCATTCGATGGATATTCGAAAATTAATCAGAATAGAGTATTTACCTTTCAGATTTGATAGTTAGTCATGCATAAAAGTTTTAGCATAATTGTTTAAACGATTCCGGCATAATCCTATGTGTTCTTAAGGTGCTGATTTCTAGATTTGATCTTGTAAGCATGCATGAATTAAATTGTTTGATTCGGTTTTTTCGCTGCATTTTAAAACTTAAAAAGAACTACGTATAGCTTGATCCCCCTTATGAAGGGTTACGTAGGCAACCTGATCAGGTTCAGCAATGGTTTAAAAAGGAAAACAAAATTCAGCATGCTTAATACCGAAGAACCTAGGATTCACTTTCAAGTCCTTCAATGTGAGCTCCTTCAATTTCTTTTCAAGTAGGTCTACACCATCATAAAGTGCATCTATCTTCCTTAATGGAAGATCACTAGTCTCATCAAATACAACATAGCTAGACTCTTCTACTACTAAGATCTTTTTGTTAAAAACTTTATATGCTTTCCTAGAGGATGAATATCCAAGCAAAATTATTTCATCTGATTTAACATCAAATTTTTCTAATATATCCTTACCATTGTTCAAAATAAATGACCGGTAACCAAAAATATGAAAATACTCAATATTCAATTTTCTACCTTTCCAAAACCATAAGGTGTTTTCTTTAAAATCGGTCTAATTAAAGTGCAATTTAAAATATAATATGCTATATTAATTGCTTTTTTCCAAAAATACTCTAAAAGATAACTTTCACATAGCATTGTACCAGCCATTTTTTCTAGAGTTCTATTCTTTCTCTCTACTACCCATTTTGTTGAGGTGTCCTAAGAGAAGAAAATAATGTTTAATTCCCTTTTCTTTACAAAAACTTTTAAAATTTTGATTTTCAAACTCAGTTCCATAATCACTATGAATACTCAAAATCGGTAAACCTATTTCGTTTGAAACCTTTTAAATAAAATTTAGTAAAGACAAAAGAAGCTTCATCCTTATGTCCTAGAAGCAAAGCCCAAGCAAAATGAGAAAAATCATCAATAATTACAAAACTCTAGCATTTACCCCTAGGCTAGTAGTGCTAGTGGGTCCAAATGAATCCATATAAAATAATTCTAAAGGCCTAAAAGTTGAAACAACATTCTTTGATTTAAATGATACCCTAGTGTATTTTTTAGTTGGCATGCATGGCAAAATCTATCTCGTTTGAAATTTAATGTAGGTAATTCTCCAACAAAATCCTTCTTGATGAGTTTTGAAATTAAATTCATGCTTGCATAAGCTAATCTATGATGCAATAACTAACTACTCTCTTTGATTTTGGCATTCATTGCAACTAGGCATTACATATCTCGCATGGATAGATTATCTAGACCGACCATGTATACATTGACATGCCTATATTCAATGAACTTTATGTTGTCATTATTAGGACTAGAAACAATGCACATAAAAGATTCAAATATAATATAAAAATATTTATCTTATAATTAACTAATACTGACTAAATTATGTTTAAGATAATCTACTAATAAAAGTGGAGGGAGTGATGCTAATGTTACCTATTTCAATGATTTTTCTTTTATCGTTATCGCTAAAGGTGACCATCCCTTCATTTTTTTGCCTCAAGCATAATGCATTGAGATACATCACCTGTCATATGTCTTGAACAGCCACTATCGAGGTATGATCTTCTTTTCATTCCACGGGTTGCAGGATACACCTACAACCAAAAATTTAAGTTTTATTTTTAGGTACCAAGTTTTCTTAGATCCTTTTTGGTTTGTCACTATAGTTTATTTAGGAACTACAAACTTTCTTTATAATAATGTAACTATATGACTTAGAATTAGTTACATAGAATTTATGTCCTAATCTACCATAGCTGAAATAAGTAACATTTGCCAAATTAATTACTGACCCAAAGATTGATTTTGATGATCACAAAAATTTGAAGTATAATTACTAATGTTTGTGTTACAAGAAGAAAGATAATTTGTCTTGCAAGGAACATATCAAGTTGGAAAAATACAAGAAGGCCTCAAAAGCTCTCAAGAAAAGTTGGAAGAAAGCCAATATCCCAAGGTTCAAGTTTAAAAGATTCAAGTTGGAGGAGCGAATTCCAAGAAAAATTCAAAGAATAGTCCTCGAGTCGACTTCTGGAAGTTCAGAGTCGACTCTAGCACTCTGGAGTTTCAAGGAATAGTGCTCGAGTCGAATCCTACTGTTCACGGGCCGACTTCCGTAGAAAAAGACAGAAAGATGATTTTCAGCGCTACAATTCTCGATCTGACTCCAGCTACAGTGCGAGCCGACTCCAGCTACAGTGCCGAGTCGACTCCTCCTTCATTCGAGCCATCTCTCTCAGTCAGGACAAAACGTAGTTTTCAACACTACAGTTTTCGAGCCATCTTCAGCTACAGTGCGAGCCGACTCCACTACAGTGTCGAGCAGACTCCTATTCACGAGTCAACTCCTGCTTCAGCCATGTCAACTCGAGCATACTGGGAGGCATAATGGCTAGTTTTTTTCTTGACTCCAACGGCTTTATTTTTGTCTCTAACGGCTAGATCTTTATTTCCACACCATCCAAAGTTATAAAATCAAGGGAAGAGCAAGGGGAGAAGAAGAGAAGTGGGAGAGAACACACAGGGAAGAGATTTCAAAGAGATTTTAAGAGAAATTTTTCAAAAAGCACAAAAGGGCCATTCAAACCAAAAGAGAGAGAATAAGAGCATCTGAGTGAATCCCAAAGCTTTCTCTCCAACTGTGTGCTGCCTCAGTGATCCTCTACCTCGTGTGAAATCAGAAGAGGGTCAAGTAAAGAAGAAGCTGAGTTCTTTCATCTGCAAAACTTATTTGAGAACTTCTTCTCTTTACTCTATTTGTTTATATTGTTATATCTGCTTGTTTGAGAAGTTTGTATTTGTTTTAAACTTCTATTCTGACATCTTGTAACTTCTATTCTGCTTGTTTGGAAGCTTTCTTAAGTAGTTAGCAGTATGCTTTGAAGTGGCAGAGCTTCTTGCATTCTAGCGGCTGCCCCTCCTTATCTTTACTAGGTTCCCTCTTAGCCATTAGCCTCTTCCTCATTCTTTGACTCCCTCTCCTCATTAATCTCCCGAATTTTCTGATGATTAGCATCATCTCTTCATCATCATCACCATTTTCAGATTGGTCTGTTTCATCTTCTTCTTGCTTCATAGACTTGAGAACAATAGTCTTCTTCTTCTTTAACTCTTCTTCATGGTACTACTTCATGGCTAATTCATGCATCATCAGCGAGCCAAGGAGCTCCTCCAATGCAAAGTGTTGAGATCCTTTACCTCTTGGATCATTTTGACTTTTGCCTCCATCGATCTTAGCAATGACCTAAGTACCTTTCTCACAAGATCAGTGTTAAAGTACGATTTGTCAAGACTTCAAGGCCATTAATGATATCAGCAAAATGTATAAATATTTCAGTAATATACTCATTAGATTCCATTTTAAAGACTCCATATTTATGTACAAATAGGTTAATTTTATATTCTTTGACTTGGTTGGTGTCTTCGTGAGTTACCTCTAGCCTATCCCAAATCTCTTTTGCAAAATTACTGTTGTCCGATTCCTGTTTACCTAAAAATATGCTAAACAGATCGTTGTTAGAACCGACAAACAAAGTTTTAAATTAATTTTTACTCTTACCTGTTCTACTCGAAGAATAGTGGTCGTAAGAGGTCGATTCACAGGGAAGCGATTGAAGTTGCATAAAAGTTAAAACGTTCACTCGGATTCAAAATCGATTTTTGAATGGTAGAAGAAAAACATTACTTTGAGGATGTTAAATGATTCTCTAGTCTACCAGAGAAGGTTTTCTATTTGAAAATAACGAAAAGACAAATACTTGGAATAGAAGAGCATTTATAAATTTAATAAAATATTTAACTATTCAAAAGAAAACTTTGGCATGGATGAAAATAGTGCTTAGGAAGATTGAAGCCTGGAACATAGACTGCATGAAAGAAAATTTCATATATTGCTACTAAAGCAAGAATTCTTGAATGCATAAAATAAACTGCAGGAATTAAACTTAACCTGAAACATGAATTGCATAAAAGAAAAATTAATGGATTGCATAAAAGAACAATTACAAAAGTAAAATGAAGATTGGAAGCTTAATGCTTCCTCCTTCTACAAAATAAAGCATAAAACAAAACAAGAAAACTCCCCTTTTTCCTCTCTCCTATTTTTTTTATTCTTCCTTTTCACAAAACAGAGCCATGCTCTGTTTGATTTTCTTTTTGATTTTCTTTCTTCTCTCCCAAACCGAGCCCTCTCCCCTGTTCTTCTCTTTTCTGTGGACCCGCCAGCCACCCCTGTTACTTGGCCTCCACCCTGCACCAAGAGCTCCCCTCCTTCTTCCTTTCTCCTCCCTTAAATAGGTCGCCCACCCTTGTTTGGCCAGCGATGGATCCCCTGATGGAGGGGTAACGGACGCTCGTGCGCTTGCGGAAGAGAGGTCGTCTAGGATGCGTGATCGATGGGAGGATCACGGATGCGGTGCTTGGGGGATCCGATTGCTGGGACACGGAGCGGACGCTTGATTCGTGGAGGTGGATACGGACAGGAGAAGAGGAGCTGGGAGGAGGACGAACGGCTGCGTGGAGCGCTGAGGTGACTCGGATGAAGGGCTGGCCGCGGGATCGAAGGAAGGAGCCGATCATGGCTTGATGGGCGCTGGGAGATTGCAGTTGGGACTTCAGGAGAGACGCAGATGCTTCACGGGCGGGTGGATGGCTATGAAGGAAGTTGGGGATGCGCTGGGAAAACACCATTCACGGATGCGGTGCTTGGGGGCGATCTGTGAGGTGGGATCACGGGAAGGAGGGGTTGGCTGCTGGGATTCCGGGATGAAAGGGGATTCGGAAGAGTTGGCTCGGAAGCTTGGATGCGGAGGAGGCCGGACGGGATGATGGCGTGATCCGGGGTTTGGACACAATCTGTGAGGTGGCTCCTTGATGGATGGGAAATAGAGGAAATGGGAGGCTGGAGTTCCAGATGGGATGCTGGCATGGCTCGATTGATCGTGGGACCATTTCTTCTCCCTTGATGAAGCTGGAGATTGCATGACATGCTCATTGTGACTTGATGCTTGGGCTCGCGTGATCTCACGGGATGAGATACGCGGAGACTGATTTGGAAGGATGTGGTCGGTCGGGATTTCATGCATGCATGGCAGCTGGGGAATTTGTTGAGCTCGGGCTGCCGGGCATTAGGCTCAAACCCAATGTTATTGGGTTTCCTAGATTACTTGCACTTAAACACAAATACAACCTTAATTAATTAATTTTATCATTAATGATTAACTATAATACTAATTAAGATGGTACGACGATTGCACTTTTGTGCTCTCATAACACCCCCCAACTAGCTTATTGCTAGCTCTACCAATTTAGTGCGAAAATGATAAAATGAGAGTGCAAAAATATTATTTATTATATAAATATACTAAGATAAATACTCACTTTCGTAGAGCATTACGATTGCACTTAGCACGTGTAACAAGCCGTTAAACCCCTAAGTTACCCTAGTGGACGAGTGTTATCTCGTGAGGGTTTGCAGTAAAGTTACCCACAAACTTCATCAGTCAAGGATTTCCAATTTTTAACTCGAAATTTGAATAAGTATTACTGTATGAAACTAGAATTGCAAGGACAATAGAGACTTGTTGCTATCATATTTAAACAGACTCTAACTCAAGTTTCATTACACCCTATCTATCTGCTAACAAGTTAAGAATGTAGTGAGGTGCAAGATAGTATCATATAAATGAGTGGCTTTCACTTACTTCCAACATGATCACTTCAATTTTCAAGACTTTATAGAGTTAACTGGTAATGAACACCCGAGATTTAACTTTTATTTATTTATTTATTTATTTATTTTATTTTTTCAGACTAAATGCTAAGAAGAATGACTAGTGCAATATCTAGCCTTATTAAGCTTTCTAGCTAACCCATGTAGCGAGTGTTAGGCCAATGACTCCCGATCCAGATGGCTTAGGGCACTAGGTGTACAGACACCCTAACAGGCTTAATAACTCAAGTCAACTAGGCTCCAAAGCCAAATTAGTCACTTAGAGTTTAATCTCAGCCATCTTCACCTTTTTAAGCGAACACTCGTTGCTTGCCAAGCAAGAGGTCCGATTACTCAGTGAGAAGACTTATGATAAACTCATTTTATTTAAATTTTTTTATCAATATTTTTTTTAATTAGGGTGTTCATCACACATATAACTTTATATTATTTCGAAGATTAAAAGTATTCATATTAATTACAAGTTTACATACCCCACTATTCATGTGCTTACGTGTAGGTGATTAATCATCTTCTATCATGTTAGCAAAAGATAGGTGGGACGAAAACTCAAGCTAGAACTGCTATCATATTCCTTAACTCAAAGCTATTGTCAAAGCAATTTCTAGTTTGTACAGCCAAAAAGATTAGAATTTGAGTTAAAAATTTGAAATCTTTTTTTTTGATTGCATAAAAAATCAAAAATATTCTCACCCCCATACCTAAATCTAACATTGTCCTCAATGTTAAAGAAAATTTAAAGGAATAATAGGATAGAGGAGAAGTTACCTGATATGGGTAGGTAAATTGATAATTGGGGCAAAAACCCCCAAACCTGCATGTTAGTATTTTTTTTTAAAAAAATAATTATTTTTTTATTATTTTTTTATTTTTTTATAATATTTATATATTGGGTTGCCTCCCAAGAGCGCTAAATTTTATGTCTTCAGCGAGACAAAATGTAGATCCTCTTTTTTTTCAACCATTATCTAAGAATGATTTTGGAAGAGTCCGAGGAAGAACAATCGGCTGATGACGATCTATGCTCATAAGGAGAACAGAATTAGGGGGTGCATGCTCGACCCCTTCCTCAGAATGGTCAAGGTAAGCCTCTAAAGGGTCCTTATTATAAGTTTGTAAGAAAGTCTCCTGAACCAGACTTTCAATCATGTCAACTTCATCGATTTCTTCATTGTCAGGTGGTTGTTTACTTATGTTGAAGACATTAAGCTCAACTTTCATATTGCCAAAAGATAACTTCAGCATCCCATTTCGACAATTGATTACAGCATTTGCTGTGGCTAAGAAAGGTCTCCCTAAAATTATAGGTGTGTGAATGTCTGAATGTATTACAGGCTCGGTCTCAAGGATAACGAAGTCCACAGGATAGTAAAACTCGTTTACCTTCACTATTACATTCTCTACAATCCCCTTGGGGTACTTCACCATCCTATCTGCTAAGGAAAGGGTAAGATTTGTGGGTTTTATTTCCCCCAAACCTAACTTTTGGTACACAGTAGGAAAGTAGGTTCACACTGGCTCCTAAATCTAATAGGGCTCTCTGGATGATCGTCTCTCCTATTTTTATTTCAATGGTTGGGCAACTAGGGTCTTTGAATTTCGGGGCAATCTATTGTTGAATGAGAGATGACGCTTGTGCAGCCATAACAGCTTGCCTAGGAATGCTGGTTTTTCTTTTGACCGTGGTGAGGTGATGAGAATGCAAAATGTCATATTTTTCTTTCTTAATGTTTAGTCTTGTATACTTATTTTGTGCCTAAAAGTACTCATTATTCTTATATTTTGATTTAGGATGCAAATGGAAGCGTTAAGTACAAAACGAAGCTAATTGGGTGATTTTGGATAATTTCAATATTGCTTCGTAATCTGAGCATAACTTATCCATCCGAGCTCTGATGGAGATGATTTAAGATGTTGTGGAATGGCAAGAAAACGCTCTACAACTTTTATGTTTTGCGTTTTGATAGATAATGGCTTTATCAAGGTCAAAATTGGTCTCGAAGTTGCTGCACGTCCTTAGCCTCCAATAGGTGGATTTGACTCGGTCAATTTTCAGAAGTTTCTAGATTTGATGCACGAAAATCCCAGCTGGAAATACCCCTTTCCCAGTTATATTAGGACTTTATTTTATTTTTCGTAATTAGTCAGATTTGAATATTTGTTAGGAGATTTTTTTGGAAGGGATAAAGATGAAAGAAAGGGGGCTGCACGGGGGGGCTCTTTCTCTTTTCTCTTGGAGGACTCCTCTTTCTCTTTTCTCCTTGGAAGTTTGCATCCATGGCTCTGCGTGGCTAAAGCTTTTATTGGTCTAAGAAAATAGAAGTCTCGGAATCAATAAAACTGTGAGATCTGAATTTGTTTTCATTGTTCAATTCATGCTTTGATGTCGAATGTCCTTCTGTGCATATTTTCATGATTGTTTTCGTTTAATTACTAGGAGGCCTACTAGTTTATTATTCATTGCAATCTACTGCTAGGTTAGATATCAAATCCGTAATTGTTTGATCCCTCTAATCTGTGAAGCAACTAAGATCTAATAATTTGCTGCGTCAGAAATTTTCAGATCTTAGGAAGAATACTCGGCTAAATCAAATGCAACCGCTTGAGTTTGTGTTGTTTAGCTTCATCGATCTCTCTAATTCTTAAGGCTGCTACTAGATTAAACATTTAGCGCTTGTATTGGGTTGTTTAGTAGTTAGGGTTAATTAGATCGCTTGTTTTTAATTAACTACGACTAAGAAGAGATAGAAAAATATTTCTATCGGTGGACATTCAAAGTGCAAATTGATATCTTTGCATCAATGATCAGTTGTAAAATTTCGATGGTGGATGTTGACTTAGACCAAGATTTGTTCTTTTGATTGATTTCAATACTTTAATCTGAATTTTTTTTTAGTTGTTTTATTATTTTCGTTATACTCAAACCCCCCCATCCTTCTTCAAGTAGCATAAAATTAGGCTAGATACTCTCCGTGGGAATGATCCTTACTCGCACTACTACATATATATTTTTAGGGGTGTAGGTTTTATTTTTGGTTGCTTGCGACAGCACACCAAATTTTGGCGCCGTTGCCAGGGAGTGATTCTAGTTGATTTTTGTGCTTCTTGTGATCTTTATTTCGTGCTTGAAATTTTTGAAAAAAAAAAATCGTTAGTTTTCGATAGTTACAGTTTCAGCAGAATTCTGATTTTTGGTGG